>NW_026262722.1:0-22448 GCF_021869535.1 Mytilus californianus
ATGAGGGGACGACTATTTGACATTGGGGGGGGGGGGGGGGGGGGGGGGGGGGGGGGGGGGCAAGGAGGATTATTTCTGGATTGATCATTTATTCTCATCTGCTGCTTCGTATGATTATTTTTTTCCGCGAACATGCCGCGCAAACAAATATTTTCACTTTTGTACACATTTGTTTCCTGAATTTTGTGCTGCAGAATATTCGTTTTCAACCTGTTTTGTACAAATCTATTTATTTTCAGTTATTACCAGGCCAAGTTATTCATTTCAAATTCAAAATTCTACTGCATTCGTACCCCCACCCTGCCCCAGAAATTCGAATGGCCGTCACCTAACTACCTGTTTAACATGTTAAACGCGCCGCATTTTGCGCATTTCCCAAGTCAGGAACCTCTGGCTTTTGTTAGTCTTGTATGTTTTTTCTTCTATTTTGGTTCATTTATATATTTCTGAGTTTAGTGTGACGTCAATATTCGCTGAACTAGTATACATTATTGTTTAGTGGCCAGCTGATCATTTATTTTCATCTCTTCGCTACTCATAATATTTTTTTTTGAGCGCGAAAATTTATTTTCACATTAGTACACCTATGTTTCCTGAATTTTGTGTAGCAGAATACTCATTTTCAACCTGTCTTGTGCAAATTTATCTATATTCAGTTCTAAGCCAAGTCATTCATTTCAAGTTCAAAATTCTCCTGCACTCTCGCCCCCTACCCCGCCCCAGAAAAACAAATGGTCGTCACCTAACTGCATGTATCAGAAAATAAACAAATATGTTTTCTGTCAATTATTACGCCCCAATGGCCAAATGGGCACAGATATTACAGTTAAAGTTGTAGTGAACAAATTATTATGTCGATGTTGTTACACGAGAAACATTGTTTCACTTTTTTAATCAATGGTTATTCAGCCGTCATGCTCGAATGACATTATGATAGATTGTAATGCAATACATTTAACATAGATTGCAACTCAAAGTGGACGGGTTGTAGCAATACATGAAAAACAGCTGACTGTCAATAGATTTGTTATAATTGTTGTAAAAGTTGCAAATTTGTACATGTCTATATCGCATTGAGCAATTCATCATTACTATAGAAGTATGGGAGAAAAATTGGAGCTGAATTCTAATTTTATGATGCACTTGTTTAGTGCACACATATAAAAATTCAGTGCACAAATTTGCAACAGGATGGATATGTGTTTCAACAAGACAGAAAGAAACTTTCAATATACGGGACAAAATGCTAAAGATTTGTTATTCATTGCTTCTGTGATAATGAAATATGGATAATTCAGATTGATAAAATTGTGGAATAGAGAGAAAAAAAAAGAAAAAAGTATAAAACTAAGAAAAAAGTCTTAACCTAGATATTGAATTTTCGAAATTACCATTTCATATACGAAATCAATTAAAGCGATATGCGCATGTAGGTTTAATAAATAAAAATGAACGAAAATTTGAGAAATGTTATAATTTCAATAGTTTTATGTTTACTTATAATATTCGGATACATACAAAGAGAAAATGTATGGGAACAACAGTATATAATTTCACAACAATCAAGACATCAACGAATATTTGTTGGCAGTGGTGAGTACCTTTTTATTGTACCGGTGTAGAGCTTTAAAAATATCAGGACTAATATGCATAAAGCTACTTAAGTTAAGATTTGTTGGCAATAGTGAGTACCTATTTATTGTACCGGTGTAGAGCAATAAAAAGATCAGGACTGATATGCATAAAGCTACTTAAGTTAAGATATGTGGCAATAGTGAGTACCTATTTATTGTACCGGTGTAGAGCAATAAAAAGATCAGTACTGATATGCATAAAGCTACTTAAGTTAAGATTTGTTGGCAATAGTGAGTACCTATCTATTTGAACCGGTGCAGAGCTATAAAAAGATCAGGACTGATATCCATAAAGCTACTTAAGTTAAGATTTGTTGACCATGGTAAGTACCTATCTATTATACCGGTGTAGAGCTACGAAAAGATCAGGACTGATATGCATAAAGCTACTTAAGTTCAGATTTGTTGGCAATAGTGCGTACCTATCTATTTGAACCGGTGCAGAGCTATAAAAAGATCAGGACGGATATGCATAAAGCTACTTAAATTAAGATTTGTTCCGAAAAGACGGATTTTTCTTCATGTCCTTCGATAAGTTAGCACTACGAATAAATATCTTAACTTAAGTGGTTTTATGCATATCAGCCCAGGAGTTACTCTATTTTAGGAGATTTTAATTGGTCCATACTTGTGTAATTAGAGTAATCCAAGTGTTAACAAGTCTTTGATCATATATATTAGCGGCAATAAATAAAATTAGGCATTAAGCTTAAGTCCAAGACAATAAGTAAAATTAGGCTTTAAGTCCTAGGCAATAAGTAAAATTAGGCATTAAGCTTAAGTCCTAGGCAATAAGTAAAATTAGGCCTTAAGTCCTAGGCAATAAGTAAAATTAGGCATTAAGCTTAAGCCTTAGGCAATAAGTAAAATAAGGCATAAAGCTCAAGTCCTAGGCAATAAGTAAAATTAGGCATTAAACTTAAGTCCTAGGCAATAAGTAAAATTAGGCATTAAGCTTAAGTCCTAGGCAATAAGTAAAATTAAGCATTAAGCTCAAGTCCTAGGCAATAAGTAAAATTAGGCATTAAACTTAAGTCCTAGGCAACAAGCTAACGTGGACTATACTGGATGTAAAGTACTGTTTAAATTATATTCCAAATATTGACATACATTTATTTAGTAGATCTTCAAATTTTAGTATCTTTATATATTCATAACATCATTATAAAACTAAGGAGATGAGGTGTGATTGCCAATGAGACAACCATCCACCAAAGTTCAAATAAAGTGGATGTAAGCAATTATAGGCAACCGTACGGCCTTCAACAATGAGAAAAACCCATACCGTATCTTTCGCTTTAAAAGGCCCCGACATGAAAAATACGAAACAATTCAATTAAGAAAACTTACTTGTAACTATTCGTGTTCAATAATTTTATCTAGCAAAAAACAACCAAGTATAGATAGTTTTTATTTTGAACGTTATAAGGGAGCTACCATTTGATTTTTATGGGGGGGGGGGGGGGGGGGGGGGCTAGGATAAAAAATGTTGTCCTGCATTTTTTTTAGCTGTAATCTCTGTCCTGCCTTTTTTTTTTTTTTAGTTTATCCTGACTTTTTTTACCTAAGTTGTCGTCCTGACTTTTTTTTTGCATGTGTCTCATCCCTCCTTTTTTTTTACTCAAAACTCCTGTCCTGCCTATTTTTTCAAATTTCATCCTAGCCACACCCCCTAATAAAAATCAAATGGTAGCTCCCTTACTGTATTGAAAAATAAATGTTATAATATTTAAAAAGGATTTGTATAATTGATGTAATGACATTTTGAATGTTGGAATAAGAATGAGTTTTCTGTCCTACTTTTTTTCATTGCAGCTCTGGTGAATACTTTTTGCTTTCTTCTTGTTCAATTAATTCTGTGCTAATCAATTTAACATAACATATAATTTAGCATCTTTCATGTTATTTTAAAATTTGACCTATAAAAAAAATTTTCATTTTATTTTCAGAGAAACCTTGCACAAGTTATCGGTGCATATCTGAACAATCGAACTGTTCATGTAATATCAACAAAACAGGGAACAGTTCCCGTCCTAGTACCCGGTCTGTTGATACTTTAGCTCTCGACAAGTCAGTCTTACTGGATAAATTAAGGGATAATTTAACATCATATTTTGACGAAGAGAAGAATACAAGACAAAAAGCTGACCGATGTCCTGCAGAAAATTCTCATAAGTGGGATTTCAACTGCGTATCGCTTTGTCCTGATATGCCACATTTAAGTGCGACATCTGCGCGTGCGCAGGTTTATATCAAATGTAAGAGTAAACCAACCATCGAATTAGTGAACGTTAAACAAATGACGCCAATTCAAACTTTTCCGGAAAATTCAAAATGCATTTCTGAATTTGTAATGCAGAACTGTTACGATGGCAACCCAGTGCCAAGTCTAGTTCATTATATCTGGTTTTCCAAAAAAGAAATTAATTTTTATCATTTTCTTAGCTTTCTTAGTGCTAGTAAGTTTTTAAAACCATGTTTGATAATGGTTCATGGTGACTATCCGCCATTCGGATTCTATTGGGTATATTTATTAAATCTAGTGCCAAATATAATTCACGTGCAAAGAAATCCACCGGAAGTTGTATTCGGAATACCATTAGGCAACATAGAACATAAAGCAGATGTTGGCAGAAAACAGGCTTTACAAAGTAAGTTTATAAAGTATTCACAAAGGCAATCTAAAGGAAATAAGGTTCCTGTGTTTAAGCTTCGCTTAGGGAGCTACCATTTCATTTTTATGGGGGAGCTAGGATGAAAAATTTTGTCCTGTATTTATTTATTTTTTGTTGTAATCTCTGTCCTGCCTTTTTATTTTTCAGTCTTTTCGGTCCTGCCTTTTTTTATTAGTTTATCTTGACTTTTTTTACATAAAATGTCATCCTGCCTTTTTTTTTTTTTTTTGCCAAGTTGCTCATTCTGCCTTTTTTTTTTACTCAAAACTCCTGTCCTGTCTTTTTTCAAATTTCATCCTAGCCATCCCCCCACCCCCAGCCCTCCTCCCCAACCCCCAATAATAATCAAATGGTAGCTCCCTTACAAGTTCACGACAACGCATCGTTCTACTTTCTTCTTTAAAGACCCTTCGAGATCTCCTTGTTTTGTCGTAATGATACACATCTTCAAAATATGAAGGCAGAAATTTCATTGACTGATGTTTTAATTAGCAGAATAGAAAGAAGAACGAAGTTTTTTCATATCCTTGTATTAGGGGTCATCCATAATTGTCAACCGTTTTCCAAAGTGTACAAACGTACACTTGGGGGGAGGGGGTTAAACAATCAACATTTTTACCGTACGCTTTTTTTCTTATATCCAGATTTTTTTCGTTTCCACAGCATCACAGATAGATGTCATAAAAAAAAACAGTCAGACATGTTTCAGTTTATTTTCAATGCAAATTTCTATATTTAACTACACTATAATAGACAGGATCTTTTTATTAAGAATGATTGATTCTTGTCTTGAAGTCTGAAAATGATTGATATACACTTTTTGAGGGAGGGTGGGGGTCTGAAATAGTGTATGTTTTGTACACTTTGGAAAATGGTTGACAATTATGGATGACCCCTAAGCAAAGCGTGACTAAATGATCTGTATTTCACTTAGATTGTTATAAATGCACAAGGTAATACGACAACTCACAGAAACAAATGCTAAAGCATGAATACATTCGGCGATTTTGAATTTTTACATGCAGTTTGCAGTTTTCGTTACTGTCAATGTTTTTTGTTAAGGTCCGAACAATATTAAAATAGACAAAAAGAATGAAAAAATAGTGAATGATACACCAACTTGTCTCAATTCATTGTGAAAAAAAATCATCTGAATATTCATATTCTGTAAAATTCGACTCGTTTTATTATACTAAACGCGACTCCTTTCCTAGTTAAAACAAAAATTAAGAGGATGTTGTATGATTGCTAATGAGACAACTGTCCACCAGAGAGTATATTACATAGAAGTAAGCAAGTATAGGTCAACGTACGGCCTTCAACAATGAACAAAAGTCGATCGAAGAATTTTAATCGTCCGTACAAAAATTAACAGATGAGTTCGAGCTCCTTTTGATATTGTTCGATAACTTTGCAAGTTCGACAATTACACATATTGTGTACTCGTATTCTTTTAGGGTAACACCATTTGATATTTGGAAAAGGGGGGAGGGGGGTCGAAAGGATTTTTTCGGATTGATTATTTAATTTCACCTGTTGCTTCGCATGCTTTTTTTTTTTTCATTATCGTACAAATTTGTTTCCTGCATTTTGTGTCATAAGTATATGGCAGAATATTCATTTTGATTTTGTCTTGCGCAAAGAAATTCATTTCAGTTCTTCCCTGGCCAAGTTTATTTTTTTTCCAAATTATCCTACCCTCTCCAAGCAAATAATTAAATAGTTGTCCACTCGCTACAAAAACAAGTTATTGTTTTTATCTCATTCGCCGTACAATTGGAATTTGAAGGATTTGGGTAATTTTATTGTTTGTACAACAGAGTGATTGTAAACCATTCACAACAATTTGAATAACGCCTTTAAAAATAATACCCAAAATGCATTAGATTCTGATTATATCCATCCTGCATAGGTCACAGCATGAACGAGGATAAAACTTTTCTTTCGAAAATGAATTGATCGACACAGAAACACTTTCAACTATTTTTTGTGCTTTACTATCTTATCCTTCAAAGTAAAATACGACGATTGTTTTAGTTCTTCATAAGAAACTTTCATATCTGAAGATTTAGAAATAAGAAATTTCGTAGTTAACCAGTAACACACTGTAAAACCAATTCATGCCTAACATATTATATTTTTTTTCTTTTTACTTATTTTCGTAGTGTTTTTTGTTCACTTTTTTACGTATATACTTTATTCATATCTAATTTGGTCATGTTCTAAAACATTCCACTTTTCATATAGACAACTGTTATAAATGTCATTCACTGTAAAGAGGTCACCTTTAATGTTTGCCACCGGAAGAAACAGATGTCCGCAATTAACATGTAACTTTTTTTTTCAAACAAAAACACGAATATAATTGAAAACGGGCAAACTGTAAAACGTGTTTTTTCTTCGATGGAGTGGTATGGAACACGGTATGCATAAATGGTTTGATGCCTGTATGGTTTTGTAAACAATCACTATAACATGGTATAATTTGATGGATTGAAACCTTGAGCGTTTCTGATTAAGTTAAATCCAGAAAAGCACTTTGGACGCACACAATTATTTAAAGTGTTATTTTCTTTTTGGTTCTCTGATCTATCCAATGTCATATCAGTGACTGCTGGATGATAAATGAGATAACGAATGTATTTAATATAGACATGCGCGAAATAAATAATCATTTTATTGTTGTCTCCAGTCATAAAATCTATAATTCTAAACGAGGTGACCGGGTTTTATGTGTTGCCTCTACGTTGTTATATGGTTCGATGCATGTTACTTTTGTTAAAAAATAATGTAGATAAACTGAAATCCCACTCCCAACCAACAGTTGCTGGCTGACACAATGTTGACTGCTGTGCCCCTATTTTTGACATGTTTACCTATTATGTCTGTTTGTTTTGTTTACACATTGTTGTCAATATAATGGAATTTTATGCGACTGTCATACAAGTGAGAGGTTTAGCTAGCTATAAAACCAGGTTTAATCCACAATTTTCTACACAAGGAAATGCCTGTACCAAGTCAGGAATATGACAGTTGTTTTCCATTCGTTTGATATGTTCGAGCATTTCATTTTGCCATTTGATAAGGGACTTTCCGTTTTGAATTTTCTTTGGAGTACGGTATTTTTTTTATTTTACATTCTACTATAAATGATACATTCTATATTGAAAAGGGATTCTTCCATATCAAAAGTGATAGGATGTTAGTTTAATTAAAACAGTGAATTAAAGTGTTAATGAAAACACATGTCTTGGAAAGAAAAAGTTTCTGCCTTATTTTTTTCTCTGTTTTAAACACTTAAAAGTAACTACATGGACACTGTTGTTCAAATCGCAGAATCTTTTTAATTGTTTTTTATGCCCCACCTAGGAGCATTATGTTTTTTCGGTCTGTTCGTCCGTTCTTCCGTCCGTCCGTCTGTCACGCTTCAGGTTAAAGTTTTTGGCCAAGGTAAGTTTTTGATGAAGTCCAATCAACTTTCAACTTAGTACACATGTTCACTATGATATGATCTTTCTAATTTTAATGCCAAATTAGAGTTTTGACCCCAATTTTACGGTCTACTGAACATAGAAAATGATAGTGCGAGTGGGGCATCCGTGTACTGTGGACACATTCTTGTTATTTGATTTACTTAGTTTGAATAAATATGCCTGTGATAGATTGTACATGTACAAATGTGTCATGGATTTTGAATTTTTCCCATCTGATTTTAATATTTGTAAAACTGGGTCGATAAAAAGGGAGACAAGACTAATAACATTAGAAATACGCATAGAATTCAAACGGAAAAGAAATTCGAGAATTAGTTTGTTTTCCAAATCATTCCATAACTAGGGCAAAATGAATAATCATTAGGGAGGATAATAAACTACTGTAACAGTTTGCATACTACCTTTGCGGTATATAGCAATACTGATTGATTTGATCTGGTAAACGGAGACGCAACACATTAACAGGTCAACTCGTTTATTATTAAAGATTTTATGACTTGAGACATCAATAAAATGATTATTTATTACGCGCATGTCTATGAAATACATTTGCTAACTCATTAATCATCCTAGTAGTCACTGAAATGACCTTGGATAGACCAGAAAACCAACAATACTTTTCTGGATCTGTTGTCTTCAGGAAAGCTCAATCTTTTTGTACACTTTTGAAGTACATTATTCAGTCTTATTTTGGTCATGAGTTACAACCTTCGGCTTTTGATATAGACAACTGTAAAGTATGTCATTCACTGTAAAGTATGTCATTCACTGTAAAGAGGTCACTTTTAATGTCTGCCATCGGAAGAAACAGATGTCAGCAATTAACATGTAACTTTTTTTTCTTTTTTTTTTTGATAAAATGCACAGATATATTTGGAAACGGGCATACTGTAAAACGTAGTATTTAACGGTGGTCTGGTATGTTGTATGGAACACGGTATATATATATGAATAGCAATGGCTGATTGAGGGTCGCCTGAAAGGCGTTCGACCCCCTATGATTGGAAAATATATAATTTTTTAGTATAAAATCTCCCAACATTATTTTGATTGGCTCCGCTTGATGTGTAAGACCTGAAAACGTGCGGACCTATATGACCAAAAGGACCAAAACTTGAGTAGCTAATATTACAAAAAGGACCAAAACTTGAGTAGCTAATATTACAAAAAGGACCAAAACTTGAGGAGCTCATATTACAAAAAGGACCAAAATTTGAGGAGCTAATATTACAAAACGGATTAAAACTTGAGGAGCTAATATTACAAAAAGGACCAAAACTCGAGGAGCTAATATTACAAAAAGGACCAAAATTTGAAAAGCTAATATTACAAAAAGGACCAAAACTTGAGGAGCTAATATTACAAAAAGGACCAAAACTTAAGGAGCTAATATGACAAAAAGAAACATAAAAAAAAGAATAGCCTTATTCGTCCAAGGTCAAATTTGCCAGAGGGAGTTTTTGGAATCATTGATTTAAAAGATATACTTAGTAGCAAACAGTATTATACCAACATATCATACCACCGTACCATTCATCATTGTTCATGTTTTTTGCCTTATGTCCGTTCATACAAATGAACTTTGTCTAATTTGAAGACTTTCGGCCTTTTTGGTTTGAAAATCGGAAGCGTAACCGTAGTATAATTGCTCTATAAAATAACGAATAATTGTAAAAAGCAAGATTCAAAATAGAAATAAAGATACAAGAAGAGATCGTTCATGATTTGTCCGCATACAGGGAAACACCTTGCAGGTTGAAATTTCTGGTTAAATAACTTTTTTTTTTTAAATATGGTGATTTCATCCTTCCCGTTTCGTAAATAGTCACATTTTAAGCATTTTTCCTTAGAATTTTTTGGAAGAAGAACATATTTGTAGATATCCGCCAAAGGAAGTTTTCAAAGACACATTAGTTTTAAATCCAAGACGGAAAAAGACTGGATAATCCGCAAATTTGATATAATTTATATTTTCAATCTTCAACTAAGGGAAGTAATTTAATCAAAAGGACCAAAGTCATGTGGTCCAAGCTATATGAATAAAGAACCCAGGATTTTGCTATATAAAATTGAGAATGGAAATGGGGAATGTGTCAAAGAGACAACAACCCGACCAAAGAGCAGAAAACAGCCGAATGCCACCAATGGGTCTTCAACACAGCGAGAAAATCCCGCACCCGGGGCGTGCTTCAGCTGGCCCCTAAACAAAAATGTGTACTAGTTCAGTGATAATGGACGTCATACTAAATTCCGAAATATATAAATCAACTAAAATTAAAAATCAACAAGACTAACAAAGGCCAAAGGCTCCTGACTTGGGACAGGCGCAAAAAAAACTAATATAGTAAGCAAAATGACTGATACATAAATTAACAAAGGACTACTAGCAGTTGTTACTGACATGCCAGCTCCAGACCTCAATTAAACTTATTGAAAGAGTATGTCTTCATCATATGAATATCAAGCACAATCCCTCCCGTTAGGGTTTAGTATCATACCATCATAAAATATATGAAAAGAACATAACCCGTGTAATGCCAACAACTGGTTTTAGAATAAATATGTTTATTATACAATTATAGCCTTTGTTTAAGGTTGATACATTAACGAGGTTATATCGACCTAAGAAAAGCATATTGACTGAGGACATAGTCCGAGGTCGATATGTTTCTCTAGGTCGACATAACATCTTATTGACCTCAACCAAAGGCTACAATTGTTATATTATTAATCAAAAACTATTGAATGAACAATGTAAAATTGGGGATTTCTAGAATGTATTTTTAGTAACATGCTGTATGCCCCGTGCAATATGCTATTTTTGACCTACGACAAGCTAAACACAACAGTATTACCGTGCAAACTGAGCAAATACAAATATTCATGTGATCAAGTTTAATATGTTTAATAACTCCTGTCTTGTGTCTTTGTAAATACCCTTTTTCATGTCATTTGGTTAATAACTCCTGTCTTGTCTCATTGTAAATGCCCCGTTCCTGTCGTATGGTAAGTATCTCCCATTGTGCTCATTGTAAATACCCCCTTTCTTGTCGCGTAGTAATTATCTCTTTTCATAGATATAAGAAGATGTGGTATGAGTGCCAATGAGACAACTCTCTCATGTCCTTTTGTAAAAACCCCCGTTTCTTTTGTATGTTTTAACGAATCAAAGATCCTTAAAAATATTCGATTACTAATATACTATTATATCGTCGTATTATTTGCGTAATAACCAACATACCGTAACACCGTATCATTCATCCAAAGTATGATGCATCGTAACGTTTTTTATATCATACCAATTACTAATTATGTAAATCGTTATTAGGAGCGGATCCAGGAATTTTGGAAGAGGGTGTTATTGCCGAAACAATTGATATGTATCGCCGAGGGGAGCGATGCGAAAGTATTTTGGACGATTAAATGCTAAAGAATATTCATATATATTCCATTCAAAAGGAGGGCATAAGCCGTCTACCCCTCCCCTGATTCCGCCACTGGTTATATCCATCCTTGTCTAAATTCCAAATTTCACCCCGTAAACGCGGGTAAAAGTGTTTTTTTTTTTTTTTTCCGAAAATGTTTTGGTCGACACATAAACACTTTTAAACGCCATGTTTTTCTTGCTTATCTTATTCTTCAAAGCATATTGTGACTATTTTGTTATGATTCTTCATTGAAAAACTTTCATATCTAAAGATTTGGTAATTAGATATTTCATAGTTAACAAGTAACACACTGTAAAATCAACTCATGTCTACCATGTATCTTTTTTTTTTCTTTTACCTATTTTCGTGGTATTATTGTACAGTTTTAAAGAGCATACATTATTCATATCTAATTTGGTCATAATTTACAACCTTCCGCTTTTGATATAGACAAATGTATTTAATGTCATTCGCTGTAAAGAGGTCACCTTTAATGTTTGCTACCGGAAGAAACAGATACATGTCAGCAATTCATATGTAATGAGTCTTTTTTTTAATGAAAAGCACGGATATATTTGGAAATGGGCAGACTGTAAAACGTGGTATTTTACGGTGGTCTATGGAACGCCACAGCTGTCATATGTGGTACTGTGATATTACGATATGTTGTATTATTATTACTTGATGATATTTTGTCTTTACATAATATGGTTTTGACATTACGTAATGATGTTTTGATATAACTCAATATGGAATAGTCATTACTTGATGATATTTCGATATTACATAATATGGTTTCATATGGACTTGATGTTCAGTAGTTGTCGTTTGTTGATGTGGTTCATAAGTGTTTCTCGTTTCTCGTTTTTTATATAGATTAGACCGTTAGTTTTCGCGTTTGAACGGTTTTTCACAAGTAATTTTTGGGGCCCTTTAAAGCTTGCTGTTCGGTGTGAGCCAAGGCTCCGTGTTGAAGATCGTACTTTGACCTATAATGGTTTACTTTTATAAATTTTGACTTGGATGGAGAGTTGTCTCATTAGCACACATACCACATCTTCTTATATCTATTGATATAGTTTTGTCATTACTTAATATGGTTTTGTCATTACTCGATGTGGTTTCATCATTATTTAATGTGGTTGTGTTATTAGGCAATGTGGTTTTAACATTCCTTGATGTGTATGTGGCTTAACGTAATGTAGTTGTTTCATTACATGATGTGGTTTTGTTATTTCGTAATGATGATTTGCCAATTCCTTATATGGCTTTAAAATTACATAATGATGTTTCAAAATTTGACGATTTTACACTACATGATGTGTTCGTTCCAGTATTTGATGTGGTCCTGTCATTCTTTGGTGTGGTTATCACATTACTTGATGAGGTAAAACCACGTGACTATTTGGGAAAAACAAGTTCTATTTTTAAAACCGATTTCCATGTTTTATTTGCCCCGGATGAGTGTGGCAATCAATCGAGTAAGAGTTCAAATTAAAGTTTGGGTTACTGTTCGATTTAAACTTTGAGTTAGTCTTCGATTTAAACTTCGAGTAATTCTCGATTTCGAGTTAGAATTCAAGTCATAATAAGAATTAAAGTTCGAGTTAGCATTGAGTTTCGAGTTGAACTTTAAGTTTGAGTAACCTTTTGAGGAAGAGTTCGAGTTAGACTTCGAATTTGAGTCTCATTTAGATTAAGATTTCGAGTTGAAATTGGAGTTATCTAATATGAGTTCATATTTAAATTTCTATCGCGGATCAAGGGCATTTGCTAGGGCCTCCGAAAAAAGGGTTAAGGGGTATGCGTACAAAAGATAAACAATGTTACAGTATAGAAAACACCATATAAAAATAGAAATAAAGTTAGATGTGGTGTGATTGCCAATGAGACAACTATCCTCCAGAGTTTAAATACAGTAAGCAATTATAGGCACCCATAACTAATAACTAAACAACTTACGAAAAACAAATATGACACGCATAAAATAACGACAACCATTGAATTACAGGCTCCTCACTTGGGACAGGCACATAAAGAATGTGCACGTGACGGAGTTGAACATGTCTGTGAGCGCTAGACCCTACCCCTACCATGGGTGAATATTGTAACAGCACAACACAAGAATAAACTGTAATAAACAGCTGCGCCATGAGCGCATGATACGACCGTCGCTTTTTCAAAGAATAAAGTTCAATAACTTCTCAATGTTATATCAGAAATTTATGAAAAACTAAAGGGAGAATATCTCAATAGATATAAACCAGTCACCAAAGCACTTTGAAGATACTGTCCGAAAACTGGAAAATCACCCATTTTTTTATGCATTATATCCCATAACTCGGAAATGTAAAATCTAAAATTTATAAAAATTGAAAGGGAGCTTGCGTCAATAGATATAAACAATTCACCAAAGTTTCATAAAGAACTGCTGAAAGCATTTTTGAGTTATTGTCCGAAAACTGGAAAATCCCCCTTTTTTTAATGAATAAAACCCCATAACTCGGAAACGTAAAATCTAAAATTTATAAAAATCAAAAGGGAGCTCACGTCAATAGATATAAACAATTCATCAAAGTTTCTTGCAAATTGGTGAAAGTGTTTTCGAGTTATTGTGCGAAAACAGGAAATCCCCCTTTTTAAATGAATAAAACCCCATAACTCGGAAAAGTAAAATCTTAAATTTATTAAAAAACGAAAGGGAGCTCACGTCAATAGATATAAACACTTTATTAAAGTTTCATGCAAATTGGTAAAAGCGTTTTTGAGTTTTTTTGACGGACGGACAGACGGACAGACGGACGGACGGACGGACAGACAGACGGACAGACGGACGGGCGGACGGACAGACAGGCGGACGGACGGACGGACGGACGGACGGACGGACAACGGTATACCATCATACGTCCCGTAAACAGGCGTATAAAAATCAGATGCAATTGGCTTAACTCTATAGATCAGTATGACTGGGCAATATAAATCCATCAAAATCCTGGGGTGATCTCGGGTGCTCCGGAAGAGTAAGGAGATCCTGCTCAACGTGTGGCACCCGTCGTGTTATTCGTGAAAGTACAAACCCAGTGATTTGGTCTAATTCGGTAGGTAACATTCGAGAATAGAGGACGGGATTGTGGTAACGACAACTGGAACATATCCGTCGTCACCTGTGAAACAGATATTCCAAAAAGTTTAGGTTTTATTTTCAATTTAGTGCGAGGTATATCAGAAAATGGAATTTATAAAAATATATATTAAAAGATTGATATTCGTATATGTTCAAATGATATTACACGCTAAAAAAAATCGGAGAATTCTTATTTTATAGAATTGATGCTTTGTCGCTTAGTCCGATCCCCCCATTTCCCTGTAATTTTAGTGTGAGTTGATTTAAAGTGTCTCATTTGTTGACAATAAAGTACAAATCATTTGATGTGTGTCCAGCCTGCGATTTTAATGTCGCGGAAATGAGACACAACAAACCTATATTCCGTCGTCGGCGTCTCCATCATTTAGATCGTTAGGTTACTCGTTTGAATTGTTTTTACATTTGTCATTTCTTGACCTGTTATAGCTTACTATGCGGTATGGGTTTTGCTCATTGTTGAAGACCATACAGTGACATATAGTTGTTAACTGCTACGTCATTTGGTATGTGGTGGAGAGTTGTCTCATTGGCAATCATACCACATCTTCTTATTTTTATATAAGTTTTATTTGCATTAAATATTACCAAATTAAACTATTTTGTTATGATAAATTTTTAAACCTCTATGAATTGTAATAAATCTATATCTATAAACATGTACAGAAAAACAATTTTTTTTATTTTTTTTTTTACCGATAAATGGACGTTTTACAGTCAACATTACACTTTTACAATAACAGCAGCAATCTCAGGCGAGACACAGGGTTCCGTAGAATTCTTCACGAATTTATTGTAATACTGCTTCCATTTGAGAACTCAGGGGGGGGGGGGGGGGGGGGGGGGGGGAACGGCAGGACCAAGTGGTTTGGGTTTGTACTTTTTTTCTTATTTTTGTCTGCCGTTCCCCTTTTTCATACCAAATAACTCTGAACAACAACTCGAACTTTAATTTGAACTTTAACTCAATGGATAGCGACACTCATCCGAATCACATTAAATAAACGACATATGGAAATCGGGCTAAAAAAAAAACTATTTTTTTTCCAAAATTGACACGTGGCTTTACCTCATCAAGTAATGTGATAACCTTACCTTACCTTACCTCTGTATCTTTAACCCCGTTTGTAGAGGAACCATACGCTAGTATGTAGAACTTGTGATCCGCAATTTCTATGTACAGTGATGCCTCCACCAATATGTTGCAGTGAAATCCTACCCACACACACTTATATTAAAAATCCTTTGTTTTATAATTAAAATGTTTCTGTGCCTATCATACGGTGGTTAAAAGTCAGTCACTATATAATATAAAATTCCTTTCTTTATATATATATATATACACACATGTTACACATTTGTTTTCGGTTCCCCTAACCGTTTTGTATGCGTAGCTAGATATGCTTCAAAAGTATAACTCATTTCTGTAAGATATCAATAACATTATTCCATAAAATCATTTGTTTTCCTATCACGGTAAGATGATAAAAGAATGAGTGCCTCTTCCTCATGATTTAAAAGATATATAGTAAAGTATTGTCTAAAAGTTATATTCGGTTCTTCTAAAAAGTCCTTTATATAATCCATATATTGCTTAAAATCCTGTTGGCTATATATAATTTAAGATAATTTCGATATAAGATCGCACACTTTAGTAAAGTGTCACCACTAGTATGTATATATAGTAAAATAGGTTCATTATGTTACACTCTGTAAATTGACTAGTATATATGAGTTTTGTGGCTAAGGTATTGTTTCTTCTGTTATGGTAGTGGTTAGCTTTTCCTTTTAAAGTCATTATCCTTAACCACATCAAAGAATGACAGGACCACATCAAATACAGGAACAAACACATCATGTTGTGTAAAATCGTCAAATTTTGAACCATCATTATGTAATGTTAAAGCCATATGAAGAATTGGCAAATCATCATTACGAAATAACAAAACACCATCATGCATTAGAGATGACCAGGATATTGACGAACGAACTTACGAAAGCGTAACTTGACGAATTTGTACGAACCGGGAGCTGTTATTTTATACATAGTAATGTATAAATCTTACAAAAAAAACCCTGGTTGAACGACAGAAGTATAGTAATTCGCATCGTCTGCATGAAGTTTAAAGAAGATATTACCCGTATCTGTATCCAACTCCTCTCATAAAATAATTCATGTTTAACGTTTAGGACGATATATGTTAATGAGATATAAAAGATACTTCTTCCAGAGCGTCACATACATGACATAGTCATATTTCTATATTTTGTTGAACTGCATGCTCACAAGATAAAGACTCCTTATGTAGAAAAGAACCTAGACCCATGTATTATTCTGACTCCCAGCCAACGAAAACAAATATTTGCTGCTACTCCAAAATGGTGCGTGTTTGGCAGACAAGTGGCAAATGCCAATTTTCAAATCTTTTGTTTTGTCCTTGCTGGGGTTAACCGGAAGCTAAAAATTCTGCACTTCCTACTACATTTGGTTTTTTGGGGAAAATGTGTCTCATTGGCAACCATACCACATCTTTTTATTTCTTATATCACATGTTACAACTCATCACTCTAAAGCCGCTGCCAACAAATAAAATTTGTTTAGTAGCATCTGCAATAAGTGTGACAGAAATATTTGCTTGACGATTGGTCAGAAGAATGTTTAATTGATAGACGGACAGACAAACGGATATACAAAGCTCACAACTTTATATAAAGGATAATTACAACCCTTGTGCATAACGTTTGTGTAATGATAACAGTTATTATGACTTTTTAGTTGTGAGTCTCTCCTTAAATAAAACCTTCAAAGGCAGGATATTTATGACCGCTTCTTGTTCTCAGATATAGCATTTAAATAATAAATAAGGCATGTTCTCACAGACTACAACTTTTTCTCTTTTTTTCTATATCGTTAAATATAATCACAACTTATTTTTTTTGTGCAGAAAAAACCTTAGCTCACAAATATAACAAGTGGAATCCAATGGTTCATTCGACATGCAATCTGAATGATTAATCTTTTTCTACATCCAGTACTTATTACCCTTTGACTGTCGAATCTACCACATATTTTTCATGAAGATATGATAACACATTTACAATTTGAATACACTGTCTCATGTTCTTCTGCGATTCATGCAATACGAAATTGCTTTGAAATATCGTAATCAAGTATCTTCAGCAAGATGGTGTAAATTAGTTGTGAGATCTTAAAAGTATTAAAGGATCACTGTAATTTATATACATCTTATCTATTAGTGGGAATTTTTCTACATTTATTCATTTTAATTTAGAATTAAATGCTTTGTTCTGAAAGTCTATTGGACTGTCGACTAGAGCACATTTTCTAAACAGGTTTTTTTACATTTTTTCTTTCTTTAAAAATTGCAAAAAGAAGCTATCAATTCTTATAATTACATTGTTATCTATGAATACAATGAAGTCTTTCTTTGCTTTACTATGCATTTTGTATGGGTCATCGAGAGCACGTTCAGTTACCGTAAGGTGTAATACCACCATTGATTTTCCCCTATTAGTCTTTGTTAAATTGGCATTTTTCAAAAAATTGTACAGTGTTTACCTTTGATTCAACTAAAGAAATACTTAGCATGAATAAAGTTTAATCCTTTCCAGTACTACAGTGAAAATTTCACACTACATTTCATTGCATATAAGAAAGTAACCATCACCGGAAGTAAACAACCCAAATTTTTACCCTTTTATTTCCTAGTTACCAGCTTTGGTAACTATGTAACCTTAACTTTCCAACATATTTTATAGGACCACCAAATAAAAAAAGAACGATGCTTTCAGACACCCAACATACATGTTTATGACTCAGAAAAATTTTAGTGTATTAAAATGCAAGGGTAATTTTCTACAACTGTCAAATTCAAGAGAATGTTTTTTTCGACCTATTTTCGTATGCAACCGGATGTGACGTACCATGATTTGGTGGTATTACACCTAAAGAACACCTAAATGTCAAATAAACTTAATGTAATTTTTTCCTTTGAATTGCAAGTTATTTCAAGCATAACTTCCAAGTTTTGTCTCAGTTAGAGCTATAGTTTCAGAGAAAATCACTAATTTCAGTGTATCATGATAAAATGCAGTGTTGACCAATTTCTGATTAAAAACTCATCATCTATGCATTCAAACAATTAAATAGGATACAAAAGACAACTTTAAGATGATAAACAATTTTATTGCACCTTTTTGAGTTCATTTGACGGTCTGTTTTGGTCCATTTTTCCTTCTTTTTTCTTCAAAACTTGATATCTTTAGGCTAAAAAATAAAACAAATGTGATTATTTTCCCAAATAAATGTAAGAAATGTAATGTTAAATCAATAATGAAAGTGTTTTAGCTGAAGGAACTGTCTCTATAAATGTTAACAGTCTCCACGGAAGTTTCTATAAGTCCTTATGTAAAACTTGAGTTTTTGGTACGTTCCCGAGTGTGACCAATAACGGTTCCCTTTCAGTCAATCATTTGTTGTTAGTGATATCAAAGTAATTCTATTTACTTATAACAGTATATTTCTATAGATTTATATAATAAAAATTCCACTTTATTGTATTAAATAGAAAATGAGCAGAAAGAGGAATAACAAAAGACCTCAAAATGGTTTTAAAAAGGGTTATGTTCCTTGGAATGCTGGTAAAAAAATTAAATTAGATAAGAATTGTGAAATTTTTAAGTATGTCAGACTGGATTCTGATGTGTATAAATCCAGGGTAAATAAGTGTTTAGATGGTGTTTTGTCTTCGCAAAATGCAGACGGCTCAATGGCAATTGTAAACTTTTGCGTCCAAAACAAAAAAAAACATGACATTAGTTGATACATACCTCAAAGCTAATGTGTCATCTGCAGACCAATTCACATATAAGATTTTTCAACAGAATGCTCTTCAGTACATGATTAACGCTGAAATAAAAAATCACATGTTATATAAACAAGACTGTAAGGGTGGTTTAAAATTTGACACAGAGGCGCAAGTAAAATGGGGATTAGCATGGCAAGAAAGGTTTCAATGTAATATATGTGGATTCAAAAGTGCATTTCATAAATTATATGAAGAAGTTGAATCTCTGAAAAGAGGCAGAAGGGCTGCCAAGGTTAACATTGGTGCACAAGTTGGTCTAATACATACACCAATATCAATCAAAAATTTCAGTGAAATCCTAAATGCAGCCAATATTATCTCCCCTTCTTCATCAGGCTTGCATAAATGTGCAAATAAAGTTTCAAAAGTTGCGGTAAAAGTAAATAAAGATGACATGGAAAATATAAGGAAAAATTTGGCAAATGACAAAAAAATACTTGGTCTATCCAATGAAAAGTTGGTTCGAGTTGAATCTGATGCTAGGTATAATAACCCAATTTTTAGTAATGGCACCACACCTTTTCAGGCCGGTACACAAGTCACCCAAGTTATGTGTGAAAATATGACAAAAAATAAAAAAATAATCTCTCTTTACACTGGTAATAAACTGTACTTAATTGCCTCAAAATTGAGAGGTAAAGGCAAAAATGTAACATGCCCAAACCATGCTGGTTTATGTACAGCCAATATTGCAGAAGATTTCCAAATAGGTAACGAGGGAGAGTATAGTCGCCGGAGCGCAGCTGAAGTCAGCGATCACCTTCAAATATCTCATTTCACTTATGGGGATAGTAAATCATTTACCGGGATTAAAAGTGTACATGGAAATAATGTTCAGTCTCAGAGATGTAAGGATTTGTCTCAAAGTTTAAAAAGGGCCATTATGAAATGCACTTTTAGTGCAATCATGTTCTCAGGATCTAATAAGCGAAATGAAAAGAGTCGCTTTGCTCTTGATATTAAAGCTAAATGTATAGCTGAGTTAAATACTGGGTTTTCAGTTCATAAGGGAAACTTACAACTTCTGAAGGCTCACATGCCAGATGTCATTGATACCATAATTATGTGTTATAAGGGTTACTGTGGAATTTCTTGTAAAGTAAACTCCTATGTGTGTGGGGGTGAACCTTCAAAATGTTGGATCAGAAGTTATATATCAAATGGCAGTACATTAAAGATGACATTAGATGATCAAGAAGAGGTAAGGAGGTGTATAAAAATCTTGCTTGGTCCAAATAGCCTCGAGTTAGTTCGATTTCTTACCTCAACTCAAAAAAGTGAGGGATTCAACCGTTCACTGAGTAGGTGCAATCCTAAAAATGTAACTTTTCACAGAAACTTTCCCGGTCGGGCTCATGCTGCTGTGCTAATGGTGAACAACAAATATTCCAATTCTGTTATCAAACTCTCTGTTCAGCTGGGTGCTACTATTACACCGGGTTCATTGGTTGCAAAACAACTGAAACAAAGACCATAAAATTGAGATTTGCAATGCTCAACGCAAACGTCTCATATCTTCAAAACTAAAGAGGGCAAATAGTAGGAGGAGAAAGTATAAATTACAGGAAAGCATTCACTATCCTCTTTCAGTATATTATAAAAAGGGCCTTGCTAATCCAGGAAATGAGGATTCTGACAATATTTGTGTTTAAAATGACCATTCCTATCATAAATAGTAATATAATTTTTTTTAAGGAGTACTATTTACTAATCTTACTTAAAAATTTGGATTTAAAGCTAGATAGGGCCTTTGTAATTTCAATATTATAATGCATACAAATGTCAACAACTATAGATATTAAAGTGTAGGAAATATAGTTCATTATTTTAAACAAAATGCATTAATTTTCTACTTCATGTATATTTGATATACTAAATTCTTTTGCTGATATTAAACTTTTATTTCTCGCGTGAAAATATATAAAGTATTCTTCTAAAAGTATGTCGGATGAAGTTCAAGATTAAATTTCCACCTGTACTGTTTGATAGTAAATCAATATCAGGTAATTGTTACCTGTACATGTATGATACAGGTGAACTCAGTGTTATGATTTGATCAGTGCAATGCAGTTCTGGTTGTGTTTAGTGCCCACCTTAGCTATATTTTTATATTTTATGTTGTTTGTGAACATAGCTTTTCATATTTTCATGTAGTTTTATGTGACCATTATCTCTTTGCATTTATTTAGTGTGCTGAGAGGAGATATTACTTCTCTTTAAAACCATTATTGTTTTACCATTTTAAATCAAACAGTCTTGGTAGGGTTTGTGTTTTCGACACCTTATTGGATGTGTACCGCGACAAACTTGGCGGTCTTGGTTGATATGAGGCGGCTCGTAAGATACGTGCTCAGGGTTGATGCATCTCTTCTGATGACACAGATGAGACACATCTACTTCCTCTGAAAGGTCAAATTTCCCAGTGTGCAACATGTAGGCAAATCTGTGACCATACAATGTTCTTTTTTTTCTGTCCAAAGGAAACCTAACACTATAAACTGAATACAGCTTTGTCTGTCCACCTATTTGACTTATCAAACACCCGTAAACCCCCATTTCAAGGCAATTTTCCCTCAAACGTGTTTTCTGTGTCTCAATCCATTCGGAATAATCCATGTTTACAATCTATGTGCTTGTTTAGCAAGAATTTTTAAAAATGAAAGTACAATAAGGTCATATAGTTTCCCTATATAGGTGTAATACCACCATTGATTTTCCCCTATTAGTCTTTGTTAAATTGGCATTTTTCAAAAAATTGTACAGTATTTATCTTTGATTCAACTAAAGAAATACTTAGCATGAATAAAGTTTAATCCTTTCCAGTACTACAGTGAAAATTTCACACTACATTTCTTGCATATAAGAAATAAACCATCACCGGAAGTAAACAACCCAAATTTTTACCCTTTTATTTCCTAGTTACCAGCTTTGGTAACTATGTAACCTTAACTTTCCAACATATTTTATAGGACCACCAAATACAAAAAGAATGATGCTTTCAGACACCCAACATACATGTTTATGACTCAGAAAAATTTTAGTGTATTGAAATGCAAGGGTAATTTTCTACAACTGTCAAATTCAAGGGAATATTTTTTTCGATCTATTTTCGTATGCAACTGGATGTGACGTACCATGATTTGGTGGTATTACACCTAATCGAATTTTTATATTATTAGGAATTAA
>NW_026262722.1:622549-796292 GCF_021869535.1 Mytilus californianus
TATATCAAATATTAAACAGATTCTTGACATTAAATGCAGACAGAATGTAACGCTTATTTTCTTTACTTTATGTGTTGTTGTTCCAGGAGACGACATTCTAATTTTTTATAAGATATTCTTTCTTCATTGTATCCTACAAGTCGGTATTTCATTCGGTATGCGTTAAGGCTGACCAGGAACAATTTGTAATACACTAATGTCATAAGGGCTCTGTTATAAAGTGCTATGAAATCTTTGTGTTTAATGAAAATGTGTATGATAGGGGGAGGATTTGGCACCATTTAACCAGTTCAACTTCGCCACAATCTGTATGTGCCTGGCCCAAGTCAGGAGCCTGTAATTCAGTGAATGTCGTTTGTGGCTGTATCATTATTTGTTGAGTACCAATTTTTGTTTATTTTTTGGGAGAGGCAAACCATGAATTTCATTGTTCAACGAAGAATGAATTTTCTATAGACTTGTATAGAAACTTTTGCATAACAAGGGAATTAAGTATCCACGGAAATGCATTTTCTCTTCAATACACGGAAACTGCATCCATCGAAAATAAATGAATAACATGGTATCGACTTCCAGGTTTCAAATATTGAATTGTAAATTGCGAATTTCGAACCTTTTATAGGGCTTTTAGATGGGTGTATTTCAAGATGTAGAGATGCGCAGTATTTATTTTACGACTGTGTGCTATAAAAAAAAGTTTAAGATATACTTGCATTGGAATAGTTGGCGATCGTTCTAGTGGACCAACAATTTGAACAACATCATGGTTTGGTGAAAGAAAATGAACAAGACGTAAATGAAACTACAGAAATATCTTTAATATATATTATAGATTTCTTTATATAATATCAAAATAAGGAATTACAAATAACGTGATAAAATTAAGACATTGAATAGAATACTTTGTATCAATATGTAACATATTCGATTGTGATTACGAAGGATGAAAAACATTACGGCATTGAATAGAATACTTTGCATCAATATGTAACATATTCGATTGTGATTACGAAGGATGAAAAATATATATTTTGCAAGGATACATGTTAAAACAAGCGATATATGATGCATTTTGTATAACATATATATGCGTATAACAGGAAGTAATATCCGTATTTAATAATTCACCATGAAAGTTAAACTATGCACCATAAACAAACGAACCCTATAGGAGACTTACTGTTAATTTTTTTTTTCAAATGCAAAGATGATGCGTCAATTGAATTTGGTAACCGTTTAATTTGCAATTGATCAATAAGTCAACTAATCTGTAAATGGACTGTAAGTCCTCGCATATAAGATTTGTACGGGGACAAGGACTATGACATTTATTATAATTCAAAGCTATAAGCTGACTTCACACGTAGAAATTTGTAGTTTAAATAGAATATAGAATGGAAACGGAGATGTATCAAAGAGACAACAATCCGACCAAAGAGAGGAAAACAGCCTCATGCTATTATAGTATTATACATGATCATTTAATTGCATTCGTCATAAGCGTTTGATGCCCTCAGTTGGTCGAATGTTCTGTTTATAGCTGAACTGATGAAACACAGTTTTGGAAATGCGCGTTTGGTACATTCATTCTAATTTGAATAAATTGTATATTCGACCTGAATAATACATATTTTGTCAAATTCCTGTAATTAAACATTTGCACAATTTTGATTTTATTGTTGAAATCTTTCGACAAATTATAAATGCATTACAACCACTAGGTCGATGTCAATTTAAGTTGATGATACATCATCGAGGGTGTACAACAAGCCCAGTTTTTGTGTGTTGACATGAATTATCACTGATACATTCATTTTCTTAATATATTGGCTGATGTTTTGTTACAACAGCTATTTTACAAAGATGTCAGAAAAATATTTCAAAATCAGAATGAAAATATCAAGCAATTACAGGACACTGCTTCTTTGTAAAAGATCTCGTGAGACAAAATGTGGATCAATCTACCAAAAAATGTACGGTCTGATAATACAACAATATACGGCTGACAGCAACCAACAAAAACCAATGGATTACATGGTCCAAGTTAAGGACAGCCATATTAAAAATGAGGCTAGGGTTTAACATGTTTGTGAGTTATCAAACCTGTCCTAACCTTGTGGTGTAACAACACAAAAAGAAACTGTAAAGCGTAAAAAAAGGTTGACTAATATGATACGGTACAAGAAAACACTACAAGACAAACAAAACAAGTACCGATCTAACACTAGTTATTTAAGATAATTCAAGCACACTTTCAACTAATTAAAAACATGTTCTCTCAAACTAAAACTTCTGTTTCAACACCACTGAAGAATTAAGAGTGTCAGGACGTCATCAGCCGTCAAGAAAACTGAAAACTGATGGTTATTGGCAATTCTAAAATACGTATATCTACAGCAATCGTTTGGCATTAACACATTCGTGAAATATCGTGTGTATACCATACTTACTTTTATTCTGCCGTCCTCTTAGAATGGCAATTGTCATAGTTGCTGCCACCATAAATACCCCAAAGATCGATAACTCAAAAATCCATAACCGAAAGTCAATTGATACGAGATCTACAAAAAAGTAAAAATACCCATGAGTTTCCAGTTTCGAAATCGTCCGATTTATTAAACGTGTCTTTTCGTGACTGGTTTTTGTTCAAAGTAATTACCTTAGCTATAACAAATACACATTATGATATTTTCCTTTTTTTCAGTTAATTATTTATTTACAAGACTTACCGCCTATTTTATTCACATTGACATAACTGACTTATGATACCAGGAAAAGTATCTGTACAAATACAATTTATGTCTATTATCCTTTAGTGACTTCTTGGCTGAGTATGGATTCGCATACTGGGTATTGCTTCCAAAGTAGGAGATGATTTGTCTAGTCCAAGCGTAACTGAGTAGTCTTGCTGAGAATAAACGCGCGTCTGCCAGTAACTTTTCTGTAAAGTTATTGTTTATAAAACATTGAATAATTCATAACACTTGTTATTTTACAACCACTTGGTCGATGTGACTGCTGCTGAAATTTTCGTCCCCGAAGGTATTACCAGCCAAGTACTCCGCACTTTTGTGTTAACACGAATTATTATAGATTTGTTTGTAAATTTACTGTTTACAAAATGTTAAATTATGTAAAATCTAAACGTGTTCTTCCTACGACATAGATATCCTTATAGTCTGGCTCAAGGGCTAAAAAACAATGCAACTTTTTTACCCTTATGTTTTAAATAATTTGACCAACACATTACATTCGATAACTGTCTCTCCATTCAATTAAGCTTTATTTATTTACTAACCGGTCCATTGATCATCATGTACCGCCCACTTTTCGATCCTTACGGAGGTTTAACATTGTTATGCCGGCCATTTTCCGTCTTCTGGTAACAATAGGGAGTCGTTATTTTTTTTTTCACTTCGACTATTTCCGCTATTTCCGTGACATTCCGTCAACCAATCAGCGAAACCGTTAACTTCCATCTTCTTTGCGCGGTTTCTGTAGCAGACACGCCCATTACAAATCAGAAACAGTGTGCATGTTCACATAAAGTTGTCATTCTCTCTCTCTCTCGTGATGTTTGTGTAGAAAAAAAAATCGCTAAATTAATGTAAATCGTCAGACTTTAAACTCTCTCAAGATTATGTAAATTTTAGCATTTAAATTTAGTTGCATGAAAAACAATAAGTATATTTAAATTTTTTCTCATCACTTTTGCGGATGACCTTAATAATGTTTACCTATAAAATGATTTTTTTTTTTAATTATTTATTGTATAATTCGTTCTATATATAGACATTTTAACCCTCTCAGTCCCAAATAATTATCAAAACCCTATCTTTTCGTGGTACAATGCATATTTTCCGCTTATTCCTAATACACATTCCTGACCTAATATGCCTTTAGTGATGTCTTTTACTTTGTAAACATTAAGTTTACATACTTGACATTATAAAAACATTGTTATTTTATTTTCAAACTGTACCGTTAAATCATATGATGTCATTAGAAAGAGTGTTAGTTGTGATGTTTATGTGTAAGACATCGAAATAAAGTAACTTGCAGGTACTTGAAAATACCCTTTATAGTGTTGTACAGTCAACGGCTTGCATAACGGTATTGTTTATCGATTTAAATAGTTTAAAGTGTTATTGATTGCTAAAGTTCTTATGCCATCCTATCAGAGTTTCATTTTTTGAAAAGAAGGTTTCATGTTGGAAACAATATACACCTGATACATGTTCTAAAAAAATATTTACACTTGTGTTGTAAAAACTCGGAAGTCAGATAGTGTCGAAGTCTTGAATACTACCTTATAAAAAGTGCCGAAGTACACAATCTCTCTTGGAACATCGTATCAAAATCATTACATACGCAACTGAACAATATGCCGTGAATTAATAAATCGGCCGCACAGTACTTCATTTCTATATATGATTTTTTTATCATTTTTGTGGTGTATTATTTATTGTGTTCACGTTTCACGCATGCCATCAATCCCATTGGGGTATTCATTTTTTTCAATAAAAATCAATTATTTTTACTTTGCTATTACTTGAGATTTGTCAGTTGACAGCGTGGAAATAATTTTCAGGACGCAGGTCGGAAAGAAATAAGCCGAAGGAAACGTCCCGTTCACCAAGGCGATAAAAAATAACAAAATGCTCCGCTGGGCGCAGCTTGATACGACCGCAGAGGTAGAACCCTGAACAGTTGGGGCAAGTATGGACACAACATTCAAGCTTGATACAGCACTGAATTTGGATTGTGATTAAATATTTGACACAGCATAGGTTTCTGACACAGAATGAATGTGGTCTAAGAACTTAAAAAATTTTAATTTACCTATTCAAACCATATCATTATTATTTTTTTTTTATATATAAATCAGAAATAACCAATTTAAAATGAAAAATTATAAAGAAAAAATAAGGAAAAAAAGGAAAAAAAATCCCCCCCCCCAAATTTTTTGAACGCCCTTATGATTCATCACCCCCAAACTCAATCCCAGCCTTCCCTTTGTGGTATGGTACCTTGCAGTACAATGTCAGAGAGATCCTTACACTAACACACAAGTTATGTCTGGAAGTTACAATATGCTTATTTTTGGCCCCTAACTCCTTAACTGTTGGTACCATAACCCCAAAAATCAATCCCAACCTTCCTTTTGTGGTATTGAACCTTATGGTAAAATTTCATAGAGATCCATTCACTTAAACTAAAGTTAGAGTGCGAAAACCAATGTGTCTTCGGACGACGCCGACGCCGACGACGACGACGCCAACGTTATACCAATATACGACCGCAAAATTTGTTTGCGGTCGTATAAAAACAGTATTCTAAAAAACATACCCAGCATTTATTGAAATACATGCATTTTACCTGAAGCATACATTTTTATATTCCATCTTAACGACATATGATTATTTATGTGATAGGTGATACATTAAAAACTATTTAACTATCTAAAAATTTCAAAAACAATGCCCTACACATTGATTTTTTTTCGGATTTCCATTTAATGTTTTATCATTGTTTAGGGGTGAAAACTAATACAAAAAGAAAGAAATTAGCCAAATATCAGATCGGGACGAGAATCTCGGATTTTCTTGTTACAGCCTCAACGTGGAATAACATTTTGCCAACTTAAAACGAGTTCTTTTCAGTTATTATGAAATAGACACCGAGTGAATATTTGTGGACGCCACCGCCGTCTACGACGGAATGTAGGATCGTTATGTATCGCTTTTGCGACAAAGTCGAAGGCTCGACAAAAATGAATTATTAATAAAGAATTGTTACACAAATGCAAAGTCTGATGTTGTAACGAAGATATCCAAATCTCATCACCGAAATTCGCATATGTTTATCATTCGAACAATGCACAAAAAAATAAGGAGATGTGGTATGATTGCCAATGACACAACTGTTCAACAAGTTCAAATTACGAAGATGTAAGCGGTTATATATAGGCAACCGCACGACCTTCAATAATGAAAAATACTGCAACCGTAAAGTCGGTTATAAAAGGCCCCGCCCGACATGAAAAATATGAAACAATTCAATTGAGAAAACTAACGGCATAATTAATAACAAAGCAATTTACAAAAGAAAACAAATGTAATATACTTTAAGTAACGACAACCACTGAACTACATGATCCGGACTTTGGACAGGCACATAAAGAATGTAACGAATGTGTAGTTCCTTTATTAGTCATATAGTTATTCACTCCTATCCTTTTTTATACGCTCTTTGGCTTTGAAATATTTATTTTTGAGAGTTCCTGGTGAAAGTTAATCCAGAAAAGCGTTACGAATGCATGGAATATGTAAAGTGTTGGGTTTTTTTTGTCTTTTTGTGTTTCTTTTTATGTGTGCAATAATTTCGGCCTCCTAACTATAGCGTAAATCTGCAGTTTATTGCATGTAGTTGATCAAGGAAATTATATGAGAATAAAATAAAAAATCACAAACCTTAAAGGATAAAATGGATGAATTAATAGTTGGTTGTTTAACGTCCAGTGCCAACTATAGATGCATTATTTAGTGGGGGTATTAATTATGATAGTATTATAATGAACATTGGTAATCATACCACATCTTTTTTATAAGGACCTGCATGTGTATATTTTCGTCTTTTACTTTTAACGAAAGTGTTCCCGGCGTCAAAGCCGAATATAGACTCAGTGTGTAAATTTTTTAAACATACATTTCATTATTTAACAAGTTAAATGTAAAGTGTTCCGAATTCACTCCATACTTCTGAATTTATCCTCATTTATTCAAGAAGAAAGAATCACCAAGTGCTTAGGCATACCGTTTTGAGCTATAAAGCCTAAGCGATCCTTATAGGTAAGGATACACACAAGACCTAACATTTCACCTTATTTTATGCTGAACCAATTTGAGAGACAAAACTAACGTACTACATGTATATTTGATTGATTTATCATATATTCTGTAATATTCCGCACTAATTAATGCTTGGCTCTAACGGAATTGGAATGATTTAAACACCAAAATCATAAATGTACATAAACAGGCAAATAAAATGAACTCCCATCCCATTCATTGGTGATAAGGTTGCATAACATATAGTTTGGCCATTTTCGGTTTGAATTTACAAATTATACACAGTTTTTGCAGCCAGCAAACCATATTTAATGTTATTCATAGGATGACTTGCATTTTCAGGTAGAGAGCATGTTTTGCAATTCACACTGACATTGTGCGCTTCACCAGACAAAATTGCTGTACGGGATTTTTGTTTTATCTTGATATAGATGCATACGAAACTTCAATAAATTATTTTTATTTATCAAAATAATTATTATATCCGATTAAAATATCAAAAAAATCTATCGGATAAAAACTACCATTTTATTCAACAAAATATATCCTATTGGAGTCGCATTTCTCCTATGGGTTCGCAAAGGACAAAAATATCCTCAGTACCGAAACAAAAAATACCCCCATGTTAAAATAATAATCCTGGAGGGTAAACAAAGTTCTATTGTAAATTACTTTTTCGGAATTAATATTTTAGACATACATAAAAAATGGTGTGGCGGATTTACAATTATGAACGTAATGAAAAGTGCAAGTTAATCCGAGAAAGTGATAAATGTTGTTTTTTAGATAAAATAAAATAAAGAATTGTTATGATAATCTTCGGGGGGGGGGGGGGGGGGGCACAACATTATACATATACAATATATGTACATTGTCGGGAAATATAAAATTCATTTGTATGAGCTTTAGAAACAGGACGGAAAGCGAGGCTCGCCGAGCTTTTCTCCTGTTTCGTAGCGAGTCCAAATTAATTTTATATTTTCCGACAATGTACATATATTGTTTTTATCCTGCAATTTACACCTGACGTTGTAACTTTAGTTGTTAAAATCAAAATCATTGTCTTTTTTTTTTTAAAGAAATCGACATAGTTTAAACGCGGACCGCGAAGAAGACCCCAAAATGAACTGTTACGCAAAAAGAAATATCCACATTACCGCTAGCTCAACATGGAAGCGGGGGTAACAGGAGACTTCATTTGTACAAGTACAAATAAAGCAAAAATTTATTTGTGTACCTGTTATTTGTACAATAGTTGGCTGATTGCAGGATAAAAGGTGATAGAACGTGGCGCTGGAATAGGTCACATTTTCAAGGTTGGGAATATTTGAATCGGTCGGGAAAACTATCAGAAATAAATGATAAGGTCAATAAAGTTCCCATAATTTCTTCTTTCGTCTTCTTTCTTGGCGTTCCCAGCTGTGTTTTTTTTTTTCAACCAATTTTCTCTCTTTTTAAACTTTAGTACCTGTATTACACTGTTACAGTACACACCACATGAAATGTAAAAGTAAAAAAAAAGTTTCTATATTAAAATCGTTCTTAAGGAATACTTGACATATTTACCTGATCTAAACTTGTTTATTTACAAAACGCTTTTACATACATCTGATGTTTATTTTTATTTTATTTGCCACAACACGTAGTTTATAGCTGGTTGCAAGTCAAAGTCAGCGTCTTTCATGGGAGTTATTTTCCTTTGATTACTATGCGTAACGTCGCGTGAACTTTGATGACATAAATATATTCTCCCAAACAAAACATCCGGAAAAACATAGGCGACCATTGCAATATTAACTCTTTCAGTGCCAGGGAATATTTCGCAATTTTCCTTTTACTGCCAAGCTTGTTTTTTTCTAAGGTACACAAGAATATTTGCCGTCAGTGACGGTAACAATAACGTCGCGTCATAAGATTTTGCGTAAAAGGGTACATATATACGACGTCTTTCAGTGATTGCATTTGAACGGCAATTTTGAGAAGTTTTGCTTCTGTATACGTAGAAGTAAATTGTACTTTTTCGGTAATAATTTTCAGGGGTTAAAAATTTTTGTTACAGCTCACTAGCCCAGGACTTATTGATAGCAGGATTTTACTAGCCCTGTTGAAAGAGCTGCTATCCCATCAAAACTGACCTGCTAGCCCGAGTATACCTTACAAATTCAGAGTGGGTGTCCCTTGTTTTGAATGCGGCAATATACACGGTATTTGATAAAATAAATCAAATAAATTTTTGTTTTATTAATTATAACAAGGATCTCTAGACATCTTTTTGGATATCCCTTGTACTATGGGTTGTTAAATATTTTCGGGCACAGAAAACATGTTCATTGGTCTTGTCATGTGAAACCAGTGGTTCAATTCGTATATTTGTTGTTCCCACATACAAAGCAGACTTTATTAGCGTGATCAGGAAAATAACGGCAATATTCACAAAACATTATCTCTTGTTTATCATCAGTATAACAGTCGACCTTGCCCATGGGGAATCTTTCTGTCCATGACACTATAAATGTTTTTTTCCGCTTTTCCTGGTCGTATTTGGCATTTTTTGGGATAAATTTTCAGCCTCATTACCCCCTTCATCTACCGTTTTTCGTTTTGAAACTGACAAAGTTCCTGTGGTGGCCGTACTAAAATGTTTAGAAATAATTTGTGCATGGTTTCAAGCTCAAATAAAGAGCTGTCAGACAAGACAGGTCAATATCGATCATAACATCATACACCCAAGTACCATTAATTGAAAATCTCGGCATGAGCAATGTACAATACCCCCTGTACTGAGAAATTGATATTGAAAAAATTGAAAACAACACGTTTAATAATTTAATGCGTCCAAAAAAGTACGTGAATTGCGATCAATACATGATACCGGTCCACCCCGAGTTAGTTGTTCTATTTTTAAAACATGTACAAAATCGGTTCAAATTCTTGGAATCCCGGATTGAATCTGATTGGCTAAGATAGAATAGTGATGAGGGGATTTTCCACTTACTATTTTGGAAATGCCAAGAATTTTTTGTTACTAGTCCGTCGGGCATATTCGGTTACAAGTTTTAATTGCCCGAAGTGTAAAAGTCTAGTCCCGGGCGTCGGGCTAGTGGATTTTTAACCCCTGATTTTATTAAAAATCTCAGGGCATAGGTAGGTTTTAACTTTTTTATTTCTTGTTAAATTCGAAGAGATGGTTCCACAGCGCTCAAACAAACAGTTGATAGTTGAGCTTCCTCACGGGGTTTTTGATTATGTGATTACTTGGACGTTTTTTAATGATTATTTGATTATATACCAGACCAAATATTTCATGATTATTTGATTATTTGATAATCTAGGAGTGTATTTTTTATACGCCCGTTTACGGGACGTATTATGGTATACCGTTGTCCGTCCGTCCGTCTGTCGTCAACAAATCGGATATTACCTCAAAAACGCTTTAACCAATTTGCATAAAACTTTGGTGAATTGTTAATATCTATTGACGTGAGCTCCCTTTCTCTTTTTTTTATAAATTTTAGATTTTACGTTTCCGAGTTATGGGGTTGTATTATAAAGAAATTTACCAAATTAAAAACTATTATCTTCGAATCGTGCTGCAACAAAAGTTTCAATAAAATTTTGATTGTGAAAAATAAAAGCGGTAAAAACAAGAGAACTAAACACCGTATTTGTTCACTCTGCGGTCTTTATTAATTTTTTTTACAGCAGATATATTTTTTTTATTTTTTGAAAGAGAGAATGTATAGATGGATGCAATTTAGAAATTCGATTTAAAATGCACATGTATCCTTTCGTTCGTATGTTATATATAATTGGCAGTGATTGGGGTTAAATTCTGGTAAACTTTACATTAATTAAACAGAGAAAATTCGACATTTTCCTGCGATTAAAAAACCAATAAATATAGTTTTCTTATGACTGCATAAAAAGGACAATTTGATATCATATTTACTTTCAATTGATATTCTAAAAGAAAACTTGCATTCACTGTCCTTCTTTTCTCGCTATTGGAGAAAAACAGATTTTTTCTATATACACTGAACAACACAAACGAAGCACCACTTCTTTCCATACATAGCAATTTTTTATAAAATATAATCTTAAAATGAATCCCCGGGTTTAAGGGAAATTTTCGTTTTTGTGGCGACAATGTGGATTTCAATCAAACAATAGTCCAAAATCAAAAGTAAGTTATTTTCAAATTGGTCATTACAGAAAAATAAGATAAAAATTTTAACATCTTACTAATTTTTCATTGTTTTTAGGTGAAAAGATTCACGCGACTTTCGTTTTTACAACATTTTTATGCCCCACCTATAGGGACATTGTGTTTTCCGGTCTGTGCGTCCGTTCGTTCGTCCGTCTGTCCCGCTTCAGGTTAAATTTTTGGTCAATGTAGTTTTTGATGAAGTTGAAGTGCAATCAACTTGGAACTTAGTACACATGTTTCCAATAATATGATATTTTTAATTCTAATGTCAAATTAGAGTTTTGATCCCAATTTCACGGTCCACTGAACATAGAATATAGCATAGCATCCGTGTAGTGTGGACACATTCTTTTTCATTTTTGTGTTGACAAATTGATTTTTTTGAGAAGTATTTGTTGATGTTGATGACCCCAGTAACATTGTGTAAATTTTTAGACTCATTTCAAGCACTTATAAAGCAATCATAGATTTGGCTGATATGATCATAGGTACATGTACTTGGGGACAGGACGATTTTTTTTACCTTCCCCTATTTTCCAAAAAATATATACACCAGTAACAGCTGTGGATAGTAAACATGGAATTGATAGTAAATAGCAAATACAAGTTATTTATAGTATATTTATCATTTTATGTTCTTATAATACAGGAAAAACGCGAAAATAATTGAAATTTAATTTAATAGAAAACGATAGAATAATGGATTTTTGAAAAAAGGGAGAGGGACAAAAAAAAATTGTCCTGTCCCCAAGTACCTATGGATATGATGACTGGGAGTTATAATGATGGACGAAAAACTTTAAAGTATGGAAAAAGGTAGTTTTTTAATCTTATGCACCGTGTGGTTATCACTGCATACACATTATACCAATAAAATACATCGGATAACCTTAAACTGTCAAGATTAGCTTTCACGCAGCAGCTTATTGAGGATCTCGTCAAAGACCACATGATGCAAAGAAACGAAAATCGAGACAATTTAGACAAAATAAGAATAAAAATAGAATAAGGAACTTGTTCGGTCATCGAGAGAAAGACTGTGATGTATGTTCAGACAGGAATGGTTACGGGGGTCGAAGGAGGAGTTAGGACAGTGTGTCGAGTATGCAGTAAGGGGGTGCGCCGGGATTGTTAAGATAATCATTAGTGTGTTGAATCTTGATTAAAAATATATTATTTGTTTCTGATAAAAAAAACGTTTTTATTGTAATACCAGTTATCGTTTTAAAATGGAGAAGTGAGAACATAAGACAATCCACCACACTTACATGAATAAATGATTGATAATGCATCAAATCCCCATCCCCTCCCATAAATATGGCTCTGTAGGATCACGACAAGCACTTTTTAAAATTACTCAACTTTACTTTACCCTAGATGGTATTTTTAATTGATTTTTCGGTCATTCTGGTATTTGAAATCGCTCTTCGAACGTTTTTAGGCTTCTTGGTTTGTTTGATAATTCCATAATTCGGATCTGGACCACTACTGAAGATTCATTATTTGATGAAACGTGCACATACAGTGCAACAAAATTGGTTTCAGTAATTAATACTGGTTCTCTGTAACTATTTAAACTTTTATATAGGGAGTGTGGCACGCATGGTCATGGATTTTCTTCAAACTTCACACACTTACTAGTCTTGATGAAACAAACAAAAAATGGCAAAATGTTGGTTGCTAAGCATATTGGTTGCCATAGCAACCGATGACCAGTTTTACCTCTTCTGGATATCTATGATTTTTCAGCTGAAAATGGCTATTTTCAACATAATTTTTCATAATAAATGATTAAAAGAAAGAATATGTTTTTATGATTTTATTAAATATATGCATTTTATTAATGTAATTTAATAACTGATATTTTCATATTCATTTTCAATCATAATCACATATACCCCCCTTTTTATGTGGTTTGCATTAGGTAAAAAATACCCTTTTGAGGTCATTTTTGAATGCTCACCATATTTTTTTGCGGACACCTGAGTTAAAGTCAACCATCAATTCAAAAATACCATAGTCTTATCTTATCAATGATGCGAAAAAGTAATGGGGAAGTATGTCTCATTTTTTTGTTACCATGGATACAAAATGCTAAGTTTTCATTTTTTCAGAAAAAAAAAATTTTTGAAAATTTTTGAAAATATGTTTTAAAACCTAATTCTGCAGTCAGAAAAAAATAAATATATATACAATTTGTAGAAATGATTGTAATCATCAAAATTTGAAACATATTCATACATAATGGTATTATAGTTTTAACTGTGTTGCTATGGAAACAATTTCATGATGATATACAAGTTCAAAACAATTTTGAAAAAGTTTCAGTTAGTTTCTTAAATGTGCACAAAAGTAGGAAAACGAAAACACTTATTAAGTTTCACTGTATACACACATGTGTATATATAAATAATTTTGCTGGTATAGTATATCGATAATGGTGTTACCACTTGAATGAAACAAATACAATTTCTCTAATCTGGATAAAAGTGCTGATTATGAAGAAATTTCAGTCTGTTTTCATGATCATGAAAAGTGTACAAGAAAAACAATGACTAAATCTAGAAAAAACAAATAATATCATTTAAAAAATTATATATTCAATTATGCAATATTTGCCATTGAATGTGTTGCCATGGAAACAAGCAGTCCATTTGCAAAAATACTGATAAGTGCTAATTTTTACAAATTCGTTTAATGAACTTCGATACATATAGCAAAGAGTGTATATGGTTTTGTAAAAAAGAAATGATCGATTAGTTGTGGTTTGCTTTATGTCCAGTGTCAAACATCTCATGCATATTTCAGAAGAGAACAAAACCAATAAATTTAATAGGAACATTGTAGGTCCTGTGCTAGTCTACTGACCAAAAATTAATTGAAGTCAATAATTTGAAACAATTCAACACAATAAAAAATAGAACCAAAAGAGTCAGACGTTGATCCTCTAAATAAATGATAATTGACCATCTAACATTTCTATAAAGAAAAAAATACCTTTATTATGAGCTGTTTATTTTTCTTATTCATTCTTAAACTCAATGTTGAAATGGCAAAGCATGTATACATGTAGCTATACGTTTTGAATAATATTGTTTTATTGGATGATGAGTATCTACATTAAGATCATTTTTATAAAAGTTATAAAAAATCAAAAAAATCAAAAAGGTCCTTCAATAGGTGAAAGCTGGGATGAAGGCAGACAATTTGAAATATCTCTAGAAATCGGGATCAATTGGACAAGGACAGAAATTTCAATAGATCAACTAGGGAGCCCCTAAAAAAAAGGGCGTAACAAGCAAGGGCGGGTACGGTCAGCCGTCGACCCGATGGTCCCTGCTATTCATCCGACACATTTCTTGTCTGACATTCTGGCCGGGGAGGAATTTTCGAGATTTTCCAAAAAGTTCTGTTTCCCTAAGAGGACCCACGGAAAATCGGTCAGCGGATGACTGCTGGTCTTTCAACGAGCAGCAGGGGGAAAATATTCCATCTAGACAATTGTCATATCAGGGGTACCACTGACTGCCTTAAGAGATGCCCGCTACATTCATGCTTCAGTGATTCCATATGTAATCAACCAAATGTTTCCAATGAAAGGAGGGGGTGGGCCCTCATGGCCCCCTGGATCCGCCTTTGGTAGCACTATTTTTACATTAGTAAAAGGCATTGGATTATTGAAATTTGAGAAAATAACAGTAATCTTAATAGATTTTTAGCAGCAAATTAAAAAATATTTATCAATATGATAACTCTTTACACAGGGTAACTTTAAAAGAATTATTTGCATGTACATATACTTTGATGTCCACTGAAAGCCCACTACAGAAAGATGTTTCTGAAAATTAGTATATAATTGTCTTTCTTTAAACAAAAAAAAATTAGATTTTACTTTGAAGCAGAAGTCTATGTTTATAACATATTATACATGTGACTTTTTGTCCGCGACTTTTTGTCTGTGACTTTCTGTCCTACATTCTGACCGTTATCATGACCAGGAAAAATGACTTTATACCTATTTAAATGTAATAGGCTTTGCATCAAATTTATAGAAACACTTAGACTGAACCATTAATTTTATCAAATAAGAAAATATAAAATGCTTTACAAACTTTCTGGAACATTTAAAACTAACACAAGGCTCCGGTAACCCTCAAGTTATTATAAGTCCGCGAATATATTTACTTATATTTTATAAAAATATTTTAAACTACAAAGATATCGTGCATGCAGGGGCTCGGGCATACCTCAAGTAGTCTGCGAAATGTGTATTTGTTTTTATGAAAATATTAAAAACTGCCAAGATATCCTGCACAAGGCTCGCGCATGCCTTAAGTAGTACGTGGAAATAACTATTTACTGTTAGAAAATATTAAAAAACAAACTATATTGGATTTATTAACTTACATGTATGTATAGCCTACTTCAAACACACCTTTTGAGTTACTTTATATTTGTGATCAAACGTGTCAAATTATAACCGGTAATATACAACATAATTTACAACACAGTTAAATACAATATACTACACAAAACCATAAAAAGTTTAAATAATTCGGTGCTCGTCATAGTACCCTAAACTGTTTTTCCCAGTTTTTTACCATTCAATCTTAATTCTATTTTTTTTTATAAATTTAAAGAAAATCCAATACGATATAAATAAGTATTAGGTAGTACAACGACCAGGACACAGTCAACGTTGGTCAGGTCAAGTTTTTTTTACCAAAAACATATATTTTTCCTGTTTTTTTTTAATAATATAAAATAACACAGAAATTTTCATCGGTCAGGTCATTGCTATTGTTGGTCAGGTTATTGTCAACGTTAGAAAGATCACGTTATCTGAATATTTTTTATTTTTTTCTATATTTTTTTATTTATTTATATATTAAATGATTAAACTTTATTATATTTCAAATTTAACATAACCCCTTTAAGAAATAAAAAAGTTATTAGCATTTTCATTTGGTCCTGGCATTGTCAGCGTTGGTCAGGTCACGTTTAATGAAGATTTAAAAAAGTTTTCTATATTTTTTTTCTTATATTTATGTATTGAATGGTCTAAATTTATAACAATTCAAATTTGACATAAATCCTTTGAGAAATAAAAAAGTTATTAGCGTTTTCGTTTTGGTCCAGTCATTAGTGTAACCCATCAAAGGGAGATAATTCGTATTGTGAGGAAAATTGCACAATGATCATTTTTTAGAAATTAATTTCGCATGTTTCTAGGTAGATTCCCCATAACTTTTTTTGAATTTGGACTAAAAGAAGAATGAAATTAATTGTTTTTGTGTTTCTTTTTAATAGATGTAGCCGCATAATTTCACAACACTACACCAAATATTGTATTTTTCTCAAAAATCCCAACTTTCTCTGCTGTTACCATGGTAACCATCCAATATATATATCGGTTGACATTATTTTTCTGACTAGTCTAATAGGATCTACATATCAGCCAATTTTCAGAAAGATCAGTGACTATGTGTGCCGAAAAAGTTTAAGTGGTTACAGAGAATGAGTATTAAACATTTCGACTGCTATCATTAATGAGGGGCGTAAAGGGGGTATCTTTCAGTTTGTAATTTTTATAATGGGATATGGGATCACTCCTAATGGATTTTTTTTAACTACTTCTAACAATGTTTAATGCAATAAAACATACTGTATACAATTTAAATAATCTTTCTAAAAAAAAAAAAAAAATAGTACTGACCATTTACATTTTATATTTTAATAAAGTGGGACCAAGAGTCACAATTTAATTTCTTCAAAGTAAAAAAGCCTTTTAACTCAAGCCTATGTTTCTTGGTTGAACAGTACAGTACTGCCTAGAAAATATCATACAGAAAAAGGAAAAGTTTACCAAACAAATGACTAAAATTCTGTAAAAAAATAATGCTTAAAATTATAAGTGAAAGTGACATAATTTTGAATTTTAAAATCATTATTATTGTAAAATTCAACTATTAGATTAGCTAACACAGTAGCCCTTGTCCAATTTCTCAGGGTATTTTATAGATTATGAAGTAAACTTTTTGAGAAAAAAATGGGGCTTCTTCTCTTCAGGTTGCTGTATCTGCTGCTTTACATATTTATAAACAAAGTATTGTATATTTTACCTGAATAATTGGATATTAATCTCAGAAATAAAAGTTGGTATGACAAATCTTGTGCATTTTACTTTAATAATGATCAATGATGATTAAATTTGACAAGAATTTGCCATTTGAATAAATTCAATTTTGTAAGAACACATCTCTATTAATTAATTTCTTGTTTGACTTGAAAAGCTAGTGTTTGCTATTATTAATGTAGCTTACTTAGTAAAGAGATAATTAATAAGCAAGGTTTTTAACTTATAAAATATAAATATAATAACTGACCTTCATTTCCTTTTTTCATATGTTTTTTCCACCAGAAATTTTCTTTGCAATGCATTTTCTAATCTACAGTATTGCTATTTTTGTGCTTTTGTTTATCCATAGGCCATCATTAATTTGTCATATCTGTTTCCAGTATAAATGAAATTTTCTAATAGACCTATAGTTTCAAACGCCATAAAGAAGAACTTTGTTTGTTGTTTCACTTGTCCAATGTGTAAATTTTCACCATGCACATGACCCTGACACATATTTTGTAAACGTTATATGATGTATGTTGAAAAAGAAAACAATGTCACCGTCAATTTGTGTAGGAGATCAAAAAGGGTTTTAATTATTTTTAAATGGAGGTATCGTATGGAATTGTGAAAAACAACAATTTTTAATCACAATTTCATTCATATCTATAATACATAAAATCAGTATTTTAGAGTACTTTGGAAACAGGTACAATGAAAAGAAGTTGAACTTTACTGTTTTGAAGTAGAAACACAGCCAAAACCAGGTACAAATTAACATGACTGGTGGTCACCAAAATTGATGTATAATAGTAAAAAATGATGGCTTCAAAATCGTGTAGAAATTTGAAATAGTTTACCCGGTTTCATTTAAGATTATTACCGTTCTTTTCCGTATTTGGATACGCAAACGTCAAGATATGAAAAATCGATGTTTTTGGCGAACAAAAAAGATGGCTGAAATTTTTTAGAACGGACAGGATAAAGAAATAACAATAACAAGCTAATTTTGATAATTGTTTGTATGACATATTGAAACTATATTGGTCGCAAAACCTAAAATTTCTAAAATTCAATTATAATAAAAGCATGACAAGTTGAAATAAATACTTTAAACGTCAATCTTTTAGCCGATTGATTTGGCGGACTTTTTGACGTCACGGACGACTGTAGCGCCACCTAATTAATTCCCCCTGCTATTGTTGCTGATAGAAAAAAGTAAAATCACAAAAATACTGAACTCCGAGGAAAATTCAATCGGAAAGTCCCTAATCACATGGCAAAATCAAATGACAAAACACATCAAACGAATGGACAACAACTGTCATATTCCTGACTTGGTACAGGCATTTTCAAATGTAGAAAATGGTGGATTGAACCTGGTTTTATAGCGCTAAACCTCTCACTTGTACGACAGTCTTATCAAATTCCGTTATATTTACAACGATGCGTGAACAAAACAGACATTATAAATAAAATAGTCAAAATATGGGTACAGCAGTCATCACTGTGTTACAATATCAAAACAAACAATTATTTACAAAAAAGCACAAAAGCATCTATCAAATTAAAAACCACATTCATTGCTTTACGTGTCTGACGTCAGAAAATGTAAACGTCACATAAGAAAAAAGTTTGTCATTCAATGTTTATTCAAAACAATTTTATAATTTCACATGGGGAATGTTGGTATACAGGGTAAAAAAATCAAAAGTTATGTTAGAATTAATTTCAGAAATAGACCGAGATTTAAAATTGTCCAGAAGTTCTTTAGAATTTTTAAGAATCCACATATGGTCAATACCACTACTTGACGACAACGGACGTTTCCAAGGACTTGCTTTTCAACTGGTAGTATTTACAAATCGGCCTAAAATCGGCCCGTGGCACAGAAAACGTTAATTTCCCATAGAGAAATTTAAAATGTTACGTACATGCATTTAGACAGTTTCTGGATGACACGAGGTACGTGAAACGTGTTGTAATTTTATTTTCTTTAAGAAAATCGCTGTTTGAAACAAATGTTTGCACAAATAAAAAAATAATCGCAATTTTCTGATGGACAGCAAAGCTTGAGCCAGACTATAGACATTTTGTCACAACTTTTCGCAATACACCTTATCGCTATTCCCGCTTGACCCGAGAATCTGTCCCGCTCGAACTTTTGACGTCATACAACAATCACTTTTCCATTGTGGCGTCAGATATTTTCTATTATGACGTCAAAATTTTACGGGAACTTGTGTGATGTCCAGTAATGGCGGATAAATAGCGATAAGGTGTATTGTTTTTTCAATGCACTCGAATTTCATCTTAGGTTCTGTTCTGTTTCCAAATATTTTGATTCGAGTGCCACTGATAGATTTTTTTAGATGAAATGTGCGTCTTGCGTACCTTTGATGTTCTCGCTCCTTTTAAATTTCACGAGAGTACCCCAACGTTTTGCTTGTTTTTACTATTCAAACATTAAATTACTGTTGCCCCGTTATCATTTGAACATAAAGGAATTTGTTATGTACAAACAAAACTTTAGATTAACCAAAAATTTACTATTTACTTACATTAAAATATATCTAAAGAATACGGAAAACTTATATCTTTCTTAAGGTAGATCGGCAAACTCCGAAACAGTGGTGACGTTGCTTCGCTAAACTATCATTAAAGTCAACGTAGCGTAAGTAAGGAGGACGTAACCGCTGTTTCGGAGTTTGGTAGATCGGGTGTTTAAATTTTCGCGCCTTCTGCGCAACATGTTGAGCATAGTGTTGTAAACTGTCGTAAAATTTTATCAAAGTAATATTGTAACTGTTTTTTTTTATATCTGTAAAAATTATCAGAAACGCTTTTAAAATCGTATTTTATAAACTCAATTATCAAACAAATAATCTCATTTCAGTTTGATTGCTGCAAATTGTTGACTTCCGTCATGGCGACCTGCACAACATGGTGAAGAATGGAAAAAAAATGAAAAAGAAACTGTGATCGTGATAAAGTGGACTGCTTTTTATAAATACTGTGATGTAGATTTGTAAATTAACAATATGATCTTCGTCCTGGTAGCTTATGAAGCAATTCCACACAGATTCTGCACAAAAAGTAGACGACAGAAAAAATGGGAGGTAAACAAGTTATTTTTTTTTGTGTTGCTGCTTGCCGTAAGTACAATTTATATCGTATCGTCTGCAGTAATCTTACAAATGATGGCCGAAAGATCTCAATCAGGAAGATTCAAAAAAACAAACACGTTCTCTAGGGCAAATAATTTTATTAACACCGACGTCAAAGACTCACTTTCAGACCCCCCTACTTCTTATCATAATGAAGATGCAGATTCTGAGATGCCTTCTGTACATGTAGAGGTTCATGTCAATCTTGACCACACATATACCTTACCACTGGTACTAGACAATGGCCCTTTGGCAATTTCTTCTGAGATTGAAGTCCGCACTGAAGACAGTAAAGGAGAAAACATTGAAAATGAACTACTATTTGATTACATCCCATCAGATCTTGTTCCATTAAGCCATTGCCGATTCATAGTCGATTTGGGTTTTATGGCCGAGCAGTTAAAACACTGTCAGTCTTGTCAGTCAACTCTTTATCTCTACAATGCATTAGGAGTTAAACCTTTAGGATTTTCAGGCTTGATGTATGTCCAATGTCCTGAATGTGGTGGTGTGACAAAAATCAAGTTGGGGAAAACTCATCATAGTGGAAATAGTAAAAGAGGATGTGGAACTTTTGACATTAATACAAAAGCTGCAACAGGTGCACTTTTTATGTAGTTGTATTTACGAATAAAAACCTTTGTAGAATTTTTTTCAGTCTCAAAATATATATATAATACATGTACATGTAGAGCTCTGCAATACATGTACATTGTTGAAAAGTATAGGTAAACTATTTGTATTTGGGCAAAACAGATTGAAATGTTTGCAGAGCCTTGCATTTCCCAAGTGTCTAAGCCTCATACAAATGTTACCAATATTTTTTCAACACAGATGTATAGTAAATCAGTTATTCTACATGTACAGTGAAATTTTGATTTTAAAAATGTGCTCATGGGTGTTTAAGGGTAGGAAGTGACTTTAAAAATATTTCTCAATCAGCAAACTTTTTTCAAATACATTGTTGTAACTTAATATACATCCTACCAATGTTTTATTATTAGAAATGTGAATGCATTTTTCTGTAATTCAGTCCTCCCTTCCTTCCCTCTCACATCCAGTTTAATTCACAAATAAGTAATATCCTTTGAATAAAGTCATGACATAAAGTATTGACTAGTTTTATATTTATTCATGTCAGATTATAATTGAAAATTAATATTCACTTAAAGTAGTAAATAAAATTTTTAAATGCATGTCTTGCATGTTGCCTATGATACCAAATAAATTTCTAGATTTCTAAACATACACATGTATATTTTGAGTTTAATCTTTGTTAAATAAAATAGTGAGTCACAAATTGGTTTATTATGTTATGTATATACATGTAGTTGCAATCATTTACAAATCTATGAATTCTGTTGATTACATTTTAATTTTATAGGAATGCTCCATGCTGGTATTGGGGAAACCCAGCTTAACAATCTGCTTTCAACAATGAATGTACACTGTATAGACACTAAATCTTTGAAAGCCAGAGAACATGAAGTTGGCCAAGTATTGGAGAATCATGCAAAAGAATCTGAGCATAAATACTTACTAGAAGAAGCAATTGGGTGTTTAAATATTAACACAGGTTTGAAAAAAAACAAATTAGTATAATCATAATAATCATTTATTGGTCTTACAGTCTGTTTAATTGTTTGTCTGACCAAAAAAAAAATTTGAAATTTTCTACTATATGTTCACATAAAAACTCAAAATATTTCTGTCTGACATTTTGTCGGTCAGACAGAGTTTGGGTTTGTAACAACAAACATGCAAGGAACTATTTCTTCTGTTTAGCACCAAAACCAACAAAAAAATGTATGGAACAAATTCCTATTATATATTGACCTATATCACATATGTAGTATTCCCATTTTGCACTAGTGCAATATAGCTTAAAAATTAATTGCATCTATTATCAATAACAAAACAAAAATAACTTTTATTTTATAAAGCTTGCGATGAAAAATTTTGTGCAAAATGAGATTCTTCTTTGGACAATATTCCGCAATAATCCTGCAAAACCACTATAATACATGTACCATTGATCTCTTGTAAAATTTCATAATTTAGTACTTGTTTATTTTCCAGTTATGTACATAAGTGGTTATCATATGATTAACCACATCAAAATTTATAAGGAAATTCTGTTCACTCTAAGTACCGTGATAAGTTAAAGGGGACATAATTGGATATATGTTCAAATGTACAGATTGCACACAAGAACACAGTTTTAATAATACACCAAAGAATTAGTTTGAGATCAGTATACCTACCCTCATTAAAAATTTGTGAAACATTACCAGTAATATATATTTCAAGCATTAACATATTGATACAAATGTACAGGATAATTTTCAAATACAGTTATTAGTCAAATTACACAGATGCAATCTTTACTGTCATGGTAACAATTTTGAATATAAAAACATGATAGATGAAAGCTTTATTTTTATACAATAGAAAATGAAGAAGGAAAAGGAATCACAGTATCAACAGACACCTGCTAGCAAAAGAAGGGTTCTGGAAGGGCATATAACAGTTTGTCAGGCATGACTTTAACTGAGTTTAATCCAACAAGAACAAAGTTCAACAAATAATTAGATATTTTATTTTATTTTAAAAACTACTTTTCCGTTAAGGTAGTTCAGGGGTATAGAATAAAAATGACAGAATTTTCTTATACTTGGCCAAAATGAAGCTTTTACTATCCTTTTTACAAAAAATTGATAAAAAGTATGGGTCACCACACTATTTTTCAAGGTACTAGTTGTTCAAAATTGACAAAATTTGCTTAGATTGTTCATGAAAAAATACATTTTTGTGCATACAAAGAAATCTACGAGACAGAATTTTGAAATAAAATATGAGAAGATAGGTTTTATAATATATTTTAAGAAAATAAAAAGAAAAAATGGTGTCACCGAACTTGTTTTTTTGCTACAAGTAAAAAATGAAAATTTCCCTATATGTCCAGTATAAATTTTGTACAAAAAGAGTTATTTCCCCTTAAATGGCTTATTTGAAAAATTAGTTCTATAAGCACAGCACATATATTTGGTATTTGTTAAAACATTTTTGATAATGTCAGTAAATGGCAAATCTGTCTCCAAATTTGCAGATTTGGGCAAAGAACTAGACCGATTATTTATTGTGATTGTACAATTCAAGATGGTGGTATACTCCTGAACTTCCTTAAGCTAGAAATATTAGGTCACATGGTCCTATTTATTTTTTAATTTCACATACATACATCCTTAACATTACCATTCTTAACTGTCATACAAAGGTCTCTTTTAAATCTGATAATTTCTCTGCAAATATGTTTGTTAAACTGAATTTTCATGAAACCTTTATATGATAGAGGAGTTTGAAGATAAATTTTGGTTCTTAAATCCTTATAATTTATAATAATGACACTTGTTTCCATGCAAAGGATATTATGTAGATATGCACAAAGACAAAACATTTTTAATCAGATTATTGCAAGGGAAGATAATGTTATGAAATTTTTGAAAGGGGAGATAATTCAACTTAAAGGTTTTAACTGATTCTGAAGAAAAATATAAAGCTTGCACAATAAAAAACAGAATAGACCAGGAGGAGGGTGTATTCCTCTGTGAGCTTGATCAAACTAATTATAGTTTGATCTAATGCAGATATTGCTTATCTCTAACAATATTACAATATGGGACATTCATGTCCTTTAAACTCAAAATTTTATTTAAGCTAGTTTAAACTGAAATAAATAATTTCAGGTGTATCAACATTGATTGGTAAAAATACAGGAGGAGTTGTCCATCATGCAATAAGATGTCAGCAATGCAGAATCTGTGACAGTGCAACAAAAAAGGGGATTCAGCCCAAAGAGCACAAATGTAAGAAAAATTGGACAGGCTCAGTAAAGGCTATGGAGCCAGATATGCTAGTTCAGATGGTAATGGATGTGAAGAACAAAGGGATCAACATAGATGAAATTGCAGGTGACGATGATACGACCGGATTCGACAGGCTGAAAAAGATATATCCTGAATCAAAGATGATTAAAACCAGTGACAGAAATCATGTAAAAAAGAATGTCATTAAAAAGTTATATGCAATTAAAAGCCAACATAAGCAGCTCTCTGACATGGTTATGAATTCTATATTGAAGAATTTTTCATTCATGATAGATCAAAACAAAGGAGATGTTGAAGGAATGGAAAATGGCCTAAAAGCTATAGTAGAGCACATGTATGGGGACCACGCCCATTGTAATAGATCATGGTGTGGATTTCTTAAAGACGGAGAAAAATATAAGCACAGTAATTTACCTCATGGAAAAGACTTGACATCTGATTCATTACGGACAGACCTAGAGAAGATATTTTTGGGGAATGACTCAGTCAATCCAAGGAAACTTGCATTCCTGTCAAGCTCACAAGCAAATGAAAACTTTAACAACATGCTTGCTGCAAAAGCTCCAAAAGCAAAGCACTACTCCTCATCAGCAAGCTTGGGCTACAGGGTAGATTCTTCTATCTTGCAAAAGAATGAAGGATATGCCTATGTTAGTGAGGTATAACTATATGCACCCTTCATTAGCTCTTTAAAAAATTTAAAAGATAGATGATCAATGTAAAATACAGTTATTTTAGCAGTTTTTGGCTTTTCATCTCAAACTACTGTAATTTAGAAATTATTAGGTGCATTTTTTATTGTGATTTTTGAGAAATAAACAATAATGCAAGATTAATAACTGAGATTTATTGCAGTGACTCAGGATTTCCAGGTGACCAATTAATTTAAGCTTCTTGAAGCTTGTTGTTATAATTTTCATTCATTGGAAAAAACTCCAAACATTCAGTATGGAGATAATTATTTGTATGGTCTGAGAAAGAACATTTTTTTTATATTAGGTGGAAAAAATTTAGGGAGATAAATCAACAAATATATGCAAGATAAATCAACTTGATATTGAATGTTATATATACATCAGTTTCTACAACTTGTCGCTTTATTTATAACTACATCTAAGTTTATATGCTATTTCTCTATTCATATCTGATTCAGTATGAAAATACACATTTCAAAACTTTGTCATATTCTTTATTTCATATATATATATATCTTTGAAGGTTCATGCATCCATGGGACTGTCTCCTGGAGAGGAAACAATAAAAAGAAGCTCCAAAATAAATATGAAAAGGAAAAAAAACAAAGAAAAGGCAAAAACCAAAGAAGCCAAGAGAAGACGTTTCTTCTTAAAGCAGACAAGAACCTCTAAGACTGAGGTGGGCTTGTGTCTCCCTAAAATTTGCAAAGAATGGCATGGGTTGTCAAAAGCTTAATTTCGATAATTTTACCTTGATAAATCTGTGCCCCCCCCCACCTCTACTTGTAATTTTTATTTAGTTTGCACCCCCCCCCCTCCTTTTGCCCTGAACCTAAAATATTTCATTTAGTAAGATTTATTTATACTGTCCCCCCTTTTGCCCTGAACCTAAAATATTTCATTTAGTAAGATTTAGTTATACTGTTATTATGAACTTTAAAATTATATTGGGACTTTCCTTATCTATAGATTTTATAATGTTAAAATAACCAATCTTCATATTTCAATATATATGCCTAGATACGATGAGATCTTCAGTTTCTGAAAAAAAATGACCACAACTATGCGAAACCAATACAAATGTTTTATACTATTTTATGTTATAAATAAATATTAAAAGAATGTTGTCTTGTGTGGGGAAAAAATTATGCATGTATGTAAATATTCCAGAGGCACTCCCACTTCTGGTTCTTCTTTGTGATTACTACAGTTTGTGAGAATTTGTTATTTAAACGTATTAAGTTAATCAAAATTGTTGTTTCAAGATTAAATTAGATATAAGGAGACGTGGTATGGGTGCCAATGATAAAAGAGGATTACACATTAGATACTTATTCTATACAGGGATAAAAATCTGTGGTTTACATTATAGTATAATCTGATATGTGAATTATACAAGGTGCACAATGTACATGTTAATCCTTCAATAATTTATGATCAAATTATAGGATTCAAATCTGAAGTTACAGACAAGGAGTCCGAGGAGATTCCTGAAATACAAGACATCACAAAGATCCCTTTGAATGAACAAGAGGTTATCAAAGCACCAGTAGTAATTTTTGATTTAGAGACAACTGGCCTCAGTAAGTGTAAAATTAACGTCTAATGTTTTAATCTCAGTTTAATTTTGTTGTGAAAAATGAAAATTGAACTTTGACATGAATAATGTCTGCATGGTAAAAATAATCATAAAAATAAGTAAGACGAAGAAGTAAAAAAATGTCCACAAGTTAAAAAATTAAGTTTCAAAAAAAATGTTTTGCTCACAGTACACCAACAAACTAGAGGCTCTAAAGAGCCTGTGTCTCTCACCTTGGACTATGTGCATATTAAACAAAGGACAAAGATGGATTCATGACAAAATTGTGTTTTGGTGATGTGTTTGTAGATCTTACTCCTTACTATTATCTCTATATATAATAAACTTGGCCCGGTAGTTACAGTGGAAAATATTTTGTAAAAATTTACAAAATTTATGAAAATTGTAAAAAATTGACTATAAAGGGCAATAACTCCTTAAGGGGTCAATTGACAATTTTGGTCATGCTGACTTATTTGTAGATCTTACTTTGCTGTACATTATTGCTGTTTACAGTTTATCTCTATCTATAATAATATTCAAGATAATAACCAAAAGCTGCAAAATTTTCTTAAAATTACCAATTCAGGGGCAGCAACCCAACAACGTGTTGCCTGATTGGTCTGAAAATTTCAGGACGGATAGATCTTGGCCTAATGAACAATTTTATCCTCATCAGATTTGCTCTAAATGTTTTGGTTTCAGAGATATGAGCCAAAAACTGCATTTTACCCTATGTACTATTTTTTAGCAATGTCAGCCATCTTGGTTTGCTGGCGGGGTCATCGGACACATTTTTTAAACTAGATACCCTAATGATGATTGTGGACAAGTTTGGTTAAATTTGTCTTAGTAGTTTCAGAGGAGAAGATTTTTGTAAAAGATTACAAAAATTTACGAAAAATGGTTAAAAATTGACTATAAAGGGCAATAACTCCTTAAGGGGTCAACTGACCATTTTGGTCATGCTGACTTATTTGTAGATCTTACTTTGCTGAACATTATTGCTGTTTACAGTTTATCTCTATCTATAATAATATTCAAGATAATAACCAAAAACAGCAAAATTTCCTTAAAATTACCAATTCAGGGGCAGCAACCCAACAACGGGTTGTCCGATTCATCTGAAAATTTCAGGGCAGATAGATCTTGACCTGATAAACAACTTTACCCAGTAAGATTTGCTCTAAATGCTTTGGTTTCAGAGATATAAGCCAAAATCTACATTTTACCCCTATGTTCTATTTTTAACTATGGCGGCCATCTTAGTTGGTTGGCCGGGTCACCGGACACATTTTTTAAACTAGATACCCCAATAATGATTATGGCTAAGTTTGGTAAAATTTGGCCCAGTAGTTTAGAGGAGAAGATTGTTGTAAAAGTTAACGACGACGGACACCAAGTGATGAGAAAAGCTCACTTGGCCCTTTGGGCCAGGTGAGCTAAAAATTGTAATCAGCTCATAGCGACTTGTTTATTTTTAATACAACAGCAATGTTTGAATCACAAATTTGCACACGTTTAAATAGCAACTTTTTAAGTTTATTGTCTGATGTCAATTTGTTTGTCCAGAACAGATTTAGTGTCAAACATCTATCATTTTTTGTTGTTCAGTTGCTGTCTCTTTCATACATAGCCGATTTCCATTATATATTCATTATATCTTATATTCACCTTGACATGCGTGTGTCAATAATAATTGAATGCAAGATTTTGTGGCTTTATAAGTGTGTAAATGTGTATGTATGAAGCCAGATAAAAGTTGTTTTGATATTTCACTTATACTCCTTGTCATCAAAGATGCATTTTATTTCTTGTTCTATTGTAGGTAGGAAATCTGACATTACCCAATTAGCAGCCTATTCAGAAACTCTGAATTTTAGCACTTACATTTTTCCATCCCAGGCAATATCCAAAGAAGCATCAGAGGTCACACAAATTTTTGTGAATGGTAATCAGATGTTTCACAACAGCACTGCAGTTCAATACAAGTTGGCCCATGAAGCATTGACGGACTTTATTATATTTTTATCAAGTTTTCCTAGTAAATGTATTCTTGTAGGTCACAACATCAAACGCTTTGATACTCATGTGTTATATAACCAATTGCATATTCATAACATGTGGAATGAATTTTGCTTACATGTTTGTGCTTTTTGTGACACCTTAGATTTATTTAAAAGTGTTGTTCCAGGTATGTCTTCATACAGCCAAACATCTCTTGTAAGAGAGCTCTTAGGTGAAACTTATGATGCTCATAATGCTATACATGACACCAAAGTTTTATACAAACTTGTAATTGAAAGAGGGAATTTTCAGGATAATGTGGTAGAATTTTCTGTACCTGTTAGTTATCCTTATGATTCACATGTTATCCAAGAAAACTTGAACACTTTTTCTCATGCTATAAATTGTAAAGCTATTTCAAAATCTTGTGTACTGAAGGCATCAAAATCTAACCTTAAATTGTCTCATTTGAAGTTAGCAGTACATCGAGATGGTATAGATGGACTTAAAGCTTTACTTGCTGAAAGGTCTAACAAGGGAAGTGTGAGAGTAACTAAATGTACAAGAGTTATTCAAAAACTGTTTGATTTTCTTCATGAAGATTGAAATAATATGCAATAATAAGGTCATGGAAAATTACCTTGTTCTCAAGTTCACTAAATGATACAGGGGGAAGGAATTTTTTTATGCTCCAATATCAAAAAGGGAAAGGGCCATTTAGATTTACCCTTGTCCGTCCATATGTCCTGGTATTGGTTAGTTTTTTACCTGCGTTGCAAAAAGCATCATTTATATTTATCCTTATACATTTGTATGTAATGATATTGGTTAAGTTTATACTGCTGGAGTTCAATATAATGTTTTCCTGGCTTTTATGACAGAGAATGCAAATGATTTTAATATTTGGGAATGATTATTTATGCTATGGAATATTGTGTTGTGTATATATGTCTGCTTCCTAGACATATACATGGTATATAGCAATGAATATAGGTTATTTGAGGGTCCATTTTACATCAAATAATTTTTCTTTTCATTCTTAAAAAGCTTTGCCAAATTAAAAAGAAATATTTTGAACATAAAGTTAACATTAGGAAGGGGCTGAGAACCAAGAAATAAATGTTATTTGGTTTAAATAAAAAGAGTAATGATGATGTAATTTTTAATGACTGTTTATAATATAAAAAAAAACTCTGCTTTGTATTTGTTGGAAAATGTCAAATATATCCTCATTTCCTGATGAGAAAATAAATAATCATACATAGTACAAATTTGTTGCCAATTATTTCATTCGAGAAACACACAAAATGAGTGTGACATGTGTGATCGGATCAACAATATCGAATTCCTTCCACACCGGCTGCAGGATTCATATCCAAACTTATCCAGTGTACTATAGTCTGTAGCTGTTACTCAAGAAATTAACTGATCACAGAAAATTATAATTATTTTTCATTTCAAATCTTTCTATTCAATATGGATCTTAAGTCCCCCTTTTTGATGTTGTTAAAGGAATGATAAAGATTGTTCTGAATTCGTCTACTAATTGTATAAAAAACTGGATAAGTGCACTGTAAAACCTGGAATTACCCACAAATTGCACATACAAATGTCATTACACAGTCCAGAGTAAGATGGTTGTCTTCGGTTTTGACAATGCATCAACTTTTTCCCATAAAAGGACAAACCAAAAATTGTTTTTATGAAAATACAATACAAGTTCTAGCTTCACATGTAAAAATAAATGTGGATAGTGTCCACATGTGTACACAGATGATGCCCACGCTTGCATATCATATAGTTATAAAGGGACATAACTGAAGAACGGTAAAAGTGACGCTACCCAAATTTGAACTTGATCTGAGTTTTGTGGTAGTAAGCATTGTGTGTAAGTCTCATAACATTTGGTTGAGGCTAACTAAAGTAGAGAACAGAAACTAAAAATTCAGTAATTTTTCTTCTTGTAAACACGCATAACTCTAGAACGGTTGTGTATAAGTTTTATAACATTTGGTTGAGACAAACTAAAGTTAGAGAATGGAAACTAAAATTCAGCAATTTTTATGTTTATAAAGGGACATAACTCAAGAATGGTAAAAGTTGCCATCAAATTTCGTACTTAATCTGTATTATGTAGTAATAAGCATTGTGTATAAGTTTCATAACATTTGGTTGAGGCAAACTAAAGTTAGAAAACGGAAACAAAAAATTTGTACTTCATCTTAAGTTACAGAATGGAAACTAAAAATTTTGCAATCTTTCGATTTATAAAGGGGCATAACTCAATAATGATTAAAGTGACACTACCCAAATTCAACTTGATCTGTGTTTTATCAGTGTAAGTCAAAATTAAACATTGCTTGTATAAAGCATTGATTGTAGTTGATTCAACTATAATCATGGACAAAGGAAGATAACTCCAATTTTAATAAAATAACTTGATATTTAGAAGAAAATAAAAATTTAGCAATTTTTCCATTTCTAAAGGGGCATAACTCTAGAACGGTTTAAGTGACGCCACCAAAATTCAAACTTGATCTGTGTTTTGTGGTAATAAGCATTGTGTATAAGTTTCATAATATTTGGTTGAGGCAAACTTAAGTTAAAGATTGGAAACGAAAAATTCAGCATTTTTTCCATTTGTAAAGGGGCATAACTGTAGAACGGTAAAAGTGACGCCACCAAAATTCAAACTTGATCTATCATTTGTGGTAATAAGCATTGTGTATAAGTTTCATAACATTTGGTTGAGGCAAACTAAAGTAAGAGAACGGAAACGATAAATTCAGCAATTTTCCATTTGTAAAGGGGCATAACTCTAGAACAGTAAAAGTGACGCCACCAAAATTCAAACTTGATCTGTGTTTTGTCGTAATAAGCATTGTGTATAAGTTTCATAACATTTGGTTGAGGCAAACTAAAGTTAGAGAACAGAAACCAATTTTGGGACGTACGTACGTACGTACGTACAGACGGACAAGGGTAAAACGTAATGCCCTCTCTGCTACGACGGGGGCATAAATATCAATCATTGACCTTTGGTTCAAAGGTCAAGTCACATTGTAGTCCTTATAGCACATGACCTACCCTCCTTTCATTTTACACGTACTTAACAAACTTCATATTAATCTGTATAACAATGAAAACAAAATTTTTGACATCCAATCAATCATGCATACTTGAAATATCAATTATTTAACCTTGAAGCCAAAGGTCAAGGCTAAATTGCTAGCTGTCATGATGGTATACAACAAGCTGTCCCATGGTTTTACAAAAACATACAATACATCATCCATTTATCTCAAAAGACAAAAATGTTACGGCTTGGACAATTAACTACAGGTTTATAATATAACACTTAGATAAGTTTCAATAATTTGACCTTGAGGTCAAAGGTCAAGTGAAAAATGCGGTCTTTGTGGTACGCAACTCGCCCTCTCAATATTAAACACTAACATACCAAATACCATTGATGTATCTAAAGAAACAAATTAAAATCTGAACAAGAAAAAAAGTAAATTTCCAAATTTATTCAATTTATGAATTTAAAGTTAACTCCCTTTTTTATCTATTTTCTTGTCTAAATTAACTCGTATCTTTCTTATATGGACGGTGATCTACCATTTTTTTTATTTTAACTTTTAAATTAATGTTTGGAGAATTCAATAACACAAAATAAGAAAATTCTATGGATTAGAAATGCAACTTTTTATTCAATAAATGTATCAATTAACGTTTTTTCCTTCATAGTCTATATGAAATTTGCGTCAAAATGTCCATTTTGCCTTAAATTTTCAAATCAAAATTTTGAGCTTGGAACACTGGTGACCCCACTTTTATATTTGATAATTTCAAAGTATATATCACTAATAAGTTTCCCTTAAAAAATAAAAAAATTCTATGGATAAAAAATTAGACCCCCCATCTACCTTAACACTTAGTAATACATATTTTTCAAATGATTTTAATTTTAATTTTAAGACCGGAATAACATTATTTATTTATTTCCTGTAACTATTTTAACTAGCTTTCAGTAACCGCGTGTTATAGTAAGAATGAAGCTTTATTTCTATTTTTCTTTGGTAGATGGTTTGTATTTTTATGTTTCACTGAGTCAAGCCCTTCAAAACTGATTTTTATGATTCGTCTTACATATCTTATGTGTTGCTGCTTCACAGGGTAGGAGGTTGATTGAGTGATAAACAAGTTTAACTCCTCTTCATTCTTAATGAACCTTTTTCAAATGAGGAGCCTGTTATTAAAAAGTTGAGGATTGCTCTTGTTTTTACACGAACCCCACCAAAACTGGGGGTGATCTCAGGTGCTCCGGAAGGGTAAGCAGATCCTGCTCCACATGTGGCACCCGTCGTGTTGCTTATGTTATTACAAATTCGGTAAATAGTCTAATTCGATAAGTCACATTCGTGAAAAGGGAAGGGTATTGTAGTTACGACATAAGGAACATATCCGATATCATCTTTGAAACGGTTATTCCATAACGGTCAACCAACTCGTGATGGCGTCCATATAATCTATAAGAAATTACAAAATTTTAGTAAAATCCTTTTTCAATGCACATATTTGTTCTTTTGCAAATATTAAAATTATGTGTCAGATATATAAAAGGATACATGTAAAGTTCTCCTCCTTTCTATAATAAAATTTGTTGTCTCTGTTCTTCCAACTAGTATTGCTGGATAATGGTAACTGGAATCTGCATGGAATCTGTTTAATATCAAAATTGGCAGCTCCATCTATTATCATTCAATTCCCTATAAGTATCAAAAAAATCCACAAAGAATCAACTGTTAAAGACGTTTTGAAGCAATACATTCAATAGAAACATTATTGTATGTTTATACAGTACATTGGAAGCCATTTGGAAGCAAATTGATTTAAAAACCCTTCCCCTTTTTTATCCCCTGAAAATAAATAAACAGGTGCGCCATGAGCGCATGATACGCCCGTTGCTTTTTCAAAGAAATGCAGTGCAATGACTTCTCAATGTCATATCAGAACTTTTAAAAAACTTAAAGCTTTAGGGAAGTTATTTTAATAGATATAAACCAGTCACCAAAGTTTCATGGAAACTGCTCAAAGCACTTTTGAGTTATTGTCAAAACTGGAAAATCACCCCTTTTTTAAGAACAAAACCTCATAACTCAAGTGCATAGAATCTAAAATTTATAAAAAGTGAAAGGGAGCTTACATTAATAGAGATTTAATTTTAGTTTCTTGTGTACAATTTGGAGTTTAGTATGGCGTTCATTATCACTGAACTAGTATATATATTTGTTTAGGGGCCAGCTGAAGGACGCCTCCGGGTGCGGGAATTTCTCGCTGCATTGAAGACCTGTTGGTGACCTTCTGCTGTTGTCTGTTCTATGGTCGGGTTGTTGTCTCTTTGACACATTCCCCATTTCCATTCTCAATTTTATAAACAATTCACCAAAGTTTCATGAAAACTGTTCAAAGCATTTTTGAGGTACTGTCCGAAAACTGGAAAATCCCCCTTTTTGTAATGAATAAAACCTCATAACTCGGAAACGTAAAATCTAAAATTCACAAGAATTGAAAGGAGGCTCACATCAATAGATATAAACAATTCACCAAAGTTTTATGCAAATTGGTTATAGCGTTTTTGAGTTACTGTCTGACATGTTGACGACGGACGGACAACAGTATACCATAATACGTCCCGTAAACGGGCGTATAAAAACTAGCGACTTATTATTTTCACCAAAGAACCATTCACACAATTTAATTAAATGTTTACATATCTACCAGCTATACCTGATATGTGACAACAATTATTAATTGTTATGTTAAAAATAAATATATTTTCAGTTTATGCTTTCAGACTTTCTGATGTTGATTTGCTCAAATAAAAACCATAAGTAGTTCCTCAATAAATTATATTTTATAATCATTAAATACACATGTTAAATTAAATTTGAAATGCACTAATCTGAAAACATCTTCATCGGGTTTCCATCAGCGTAATTACATTTTTGTGACGTATTTATCAAGTACATGTACGCTCACGTCGAGGTGACAATCTCGCCCTATATTATATCGGCCAGAAGTTGATCCGTCCCCGTAACGGTATTATAAAAATATTTCAAGGGTGTGGCATACAAATATTTATTACTGGGTAGTTTTTAAATATAAAAAAAAAATCTTTTGTTTAATCGGAACAGGGTTCATGCGGATGAACTAGTGGCCGCATAATCTAAGACGGTATTTTTTAGGGTCGAGCTGTTCAGTACAATTACAAAAAACCACGTGGTCATGACTTGTTTACATTTTCATACGTTGAGAAACGATGTCTGTCGTTGGCCTATCATTGATCTGATAATTTTCTAAGTAATTTATATGCCGGACGACAATTAATAGAAAGGCACATATGTGAATTTGGAGAAAATCAGAATTTATATTTATTATATATTATATCTTTAATACTTTGATGAAAGGAAGTGTCAAGATAGACTTCTTGCAGTGTACCAGTGTAGCACTGGCACTGTAAATAAAACCAAACAACTCTGCAAGCAGTCTGTTAATGAGAAACTGTTAAACATATCTGGCAATGACAAAAATATATGTGCTTCAAGACTTCCTAAATAGTTCGGAATGCGATTTATTATTTATGTGAAATTTAAGTCATTTATGACCTTAGCCTGCTTAGGCTAAGTCCTAGATTACTCTGACGTCCAACGGCTGTTATGTTTCTCGGACACCCTGCCGTTTTTATAGCAAAAATCTCTGCATTTTTCTGACTTTGAAATACTGTCAAACTGAAACTCGTAATGCTTCCATGAACAGGAAGTCCAGCTAGCTGTGTAAACCTTTAACTGTCAAATTAAGAGACCCATAAAGTGCATGGCTACACCTGACTGCTTTGGTGTCAAACATATTGGTTTAATTAACACCAATAACCTTTGCTTTATTAAAAAAATAATTTGTGTATTTCAAAAATGTTTGACAAAATAATTTGAGTTACTTCCCCCTTTTTTATCACCTTTCACAATATATTCCTTAAATTTATGTTATTTTTTGTAAAAAAAATAAATATAAAACAAATCGAGTGCAAATGCATATCAGAATATTACTTTTTATTATTTTTAACCTGAAAACACTTAAAATATATACATGTATATTTTGAAAATTATTTTTTTCATCATTACTTCCATTAATTGATCTATCAAGTGCATTGAAGTAATATTTCAAATTTATCAAGTCGGAAGAAAAACTTCACCATTTTAACTGTTACTAATGACCTGAGATTTTAAAGAGAAACATATTAAATTAAGCCAAAAGTATTGAACTTTATTACTCATCTTTAACTAAAACTTGACTAATCCTTCGGCTTAGAGCCTCGGTTATATGCTAATTAATCATGAGGCTTAAATAATTGCCCTTTTTCTGACTAGCATCCTGCCCTTTTCAAATCCTGGCTAGAAAATGCCATCTTCATGTGAATATATATTTTAACAAACAACAGTTAATTTCAGTCCCAAAGATTTTCTTTTTTATTTAGTTGAATTTGTAATACAGATTATATTTTTTCTTAAGTCCCAATACCAGGAATCACGAAGGACTTTATTTGTTTTTTTTTTCATTCAAATAGAAAGGTCCTGAAAGTAGGATGAATGTTGATGGAAAAGTCCTGATATATCCTGGTTTATATAATATGATTTTTGAAAGTCTTGAGATATCCTGAGAGTTCCCCTAGATTAAAGCTGCTTGATTTGAAAGTCCTGACATTTCCTGGAATTCTCCCATTATTTTTTTTCCTAAAAACAGGGCTTTAATGCCTAACAGGATATTTTCAGAATTTCCCAGGATAATCTCGAGATATCCTGATTATAAAAGTTGTCAGGATTTATTTCTGCAAGGGCAGGCTGACTCCTATAACAAAATTATTTGACCGCATCAACCTAAACTTACCATATATGCACTTTATTATGTAAATCTATATAGCCGCATAGGAAATCAGCAATATTTTTATGTCAGGATAGAATGTATAATACAAATGACAGCAATATTGGAACACAATCACTACAAAATTTTGTCCACATAAAATTTAGAGTGCCAGCATGTCCTCCTTTTAATGAATATATTGATACGTTACAAAATGTCAGTAGTTTTGATACCTCATGCTGACTTATACGACAAAATTATTTGACCGCATTAACCTAAACTGATTATATTTGCACTTTATTATGTAAATCTATATAGCCGCATAGTAAATCAGCAATATTTTAATGTCAGGATAGAATTATAATACAAATGACAGCAATTTTGGAACACAATTACTTCAAAATTTTGTCTGCATGAATTAAGAGTACCAACATGTCCTCTTTTTATTCAAAATATTGTCTCGCAACAAGAAATTATTTGACCGCATTAACCTAAACTGACCATATGTGCACTTTATTATGTAAATCTATATAGCTCATGACAGCTGCAGCATAGTAAATCAGCAATATTTTTATGTCAGGATTGAATGTATAGTATAAATAACAGCAATATTGGAACACAATAACTACAAAAGTTTGTGTGCATAAATTTAGAGTGCCAGCATATCCTCCTTTTGTTCAATATACATGATATATTGATACGTAACAACATTTCATTAGTTTTGATACCTCAGGCTCTGACCGTATCAACAAAAACTGATCATATTTGCACTTTAGTATGTAAATCTATATGGCTGCATTATAAATCAGAAGTTTTTTTTGTGTCAGGATGCCATCATGGATACGGCAGTTCCGAGATACAGTTTTTAGTTGAATCTGTCATGTGACTTCAATCACCACGTAACAAAAAATGTAGGCATCGTCATTTCCAACTTCAAACGGATGAAACATTTGATTTTGTTCTGCACAAAATATTTGGGAAATTATAATCTAATAAGATGATCACCCTCCCTCAGTCGTACGGGAATCAAGATTACGTACTTACGGAACATAAATTATTTCCATACTACCCTACAGAATGACGATTATGAAAGTGCTGGAAATTTTAATAATGCAGGGATACAGGCGCGCCTTCTATCTGGTAAATGACGTCATAAAGGCGTGTGAAATTGACGATATTTTCCGGTGAAAGACATGATTCAAGAAATGACGTATTGTATAATACAAATGAAAGCAATATTGGAAAACAATGAATGCAAAATCTTTCCGTATTAATTTAAATATCAGCATTTCATCTCTGTATTCATAATATTGAACGGTCACTTAAGTTAGTAGTTCAGGATGGTGTGTATAACAAAACTATTTGACCGCATCATCCAGCACTGCCCAGTGGCATGTCTGATTTCTTAGTACTTTATAATGAAAAGTATATTAGTTTCTCTTCTAGGAATAGTATACTGTTAGTATATTTATTATGTCAGTTGACTTATTTTGTTTGTAGCTAAACGTAAAGTGGCAACTATTTCATTCATGTGCACAACGGGTATATTTTTCGGACGTTCCAGATATCATTTATAATCCGCAAAGACAAATCTGGGGAAATTGACGAGATTGTTCATAATTATACAACACCTTATGTATCTGGACACTGTACAATTTTCGTTAGAATATTTTGTAGAAAACAGAATCGTTAATTCAAGGCAAACAAGGTGAACTACGATGACATATCCATGTAAAAATTGTAATGCATAAAGTAAAATTTAGGAAAAGACTGTAAAAAATGGGGAACGAAGCAACGTCGACAATGATGTTGATATCCTATGATATAAGAGTATTGTGCCGATGCGTTGGATAACCTTTCTCTTCGCCTTATATTTAAAAAAACAAAACAAAAACACTTTCATTTCTTTGATGATAGCTGTATGTGATTATATAGCCATTGTTTAATGTATATAATTATATAAGAATATGAAAGGAAAAAGATTTTTTTAATGCGTATAATATCTATAGAGTCTAACGAGTAAAGAAATCTGCTATATAGGCCTATTGGGATAAATAACAATGCGATTATTGTAACATATTTAAAGCTCAAGTCTGATATGAAAAGTCTTAAACACGGTAATCTGTCATAAGCACACCTGTCCTCGGGTCTGGTCAGGAGCAGACCTGTTTACAGGTCTGGTCTAGGGTAGACCTGTCTTCAGGACTGGTTAAAAACAGACTTGTCCACAGGTCTGGGCTTGAGCTGACCTGTCAATAGGTCTGCAGCAGTCTTTAAAAAGCAGATCGTAGGTCTGGGCAAAAATCAGTTAATCCTCGAAAAAGAGAAAATATGCATGTAGCAATTTTGCTAACATATACCATGAACAAACCGTAGACTTAAGTTTGTTCACGTATGCAGGTTCTATGCATTTGAAATTTGCGTTCATAGAAATAGTGAAAATTACACAAATCAGAAACGGAATTTAAGTTTCACTGTGATTTTATTTTTTAATTACAATTAATCACCCAATATCATTAAAAGTCTCTACAAATAATCTTTGGTATGTTCGGCAAATTTAATGTCAATATTTGAGTCAATAGGATGTGTAACACCCTCTCTTCCGGTACAGTTCCATAACATGGAGTTTCATACTCTGTACAAGCCTTCTGAACTTTAGTTGAGCAAATTTATTCCATTTAGCAACAATTGCGCTTCTTAAATCGCTAAGATTTTGCAAAGGTGGATCTCTGCGATTGAGATTTCTGCAAATGGCATCCCAGACATGTTCGATAGGGCTCATGTCTGGAGACATGGAAGGCCAAAAGATAGTGACAATGTCTTCTTGCTCTTTGTACACTTTGTACTCGATTAAAATCCTTGCCCTGGTCTAGCATTGTCGTACATGCACAAGGGTCTTGAAGCAAGTGGAAGATTATCAAAATGAGAGAATACAATGTTTCTAAGCATCAAATCCCTGTATGTCTGTCCGTTCATGTTACCCTGCAGAATATGCATATCCACCTTACAACAGTATGAGAAGAAACCCTATACTGTAACACCACCAGCAACGTATGCAGTCGTTGGGCAAATGTTGTTTTGGTCATTAGCAGTTTTATTTCCACGACAATCTCGTATTCTATCATCTATTGGTCGTAACAGAAACTGACTCTCATTTGACCAATGAACATTTTGCCAGCTTCTCATGTTCCAGCGTCGATGGTCATTAGCCCTTTTAAATCTGATTAAACGGTGCCTGGCTGTTATGGTAGGTCTCTTGACAACACGACGTGCTCTTAGGTAGCCTCTATGAAGTCGACGGACCAATGTTTGAACACTAACATGACCACCTTGACGCCAGTGAAGAAGGAGTAAATGGGTTGGCTTTAGCACAACCAATAAGGAGTCTGTCATCACGATCGGTAGTTAAACGGGGTCTTCAGGACCTTGGCCTATCCTTTACAGTTTCTGTGTCAACATGACCTTGTAAAAATCTGACAATGACGATGTGTTTAACATTGAAATGGTTACCTATGCAATTAGTGCTCCTACCGGCATTTGACATTTCAATTACTTGTCAAGGTTCAGTCACATATAACTTACCCCTTGCCATATTTCACAGTGACTTGGTGAAGGTAAAATTTCACCTGTACGCGGGACAGTAGGAAGATGATTTAAAGGCATAGAAACAGTGTATTCGAAAAAGTGCAGATGACCTTTAATAAAAAATTGCTTGGCGTGTTTATCGGAGTTTATTTTTTTTTGGTCGTAATGAATTTTCTTAAGTGTATGTTATAGGCAATTCATAACACCAAACATAAATATTTGTTTCGCAATAGTTACAAAAGTATTGCCAGTTATATTTAGGTGGTGCTTAACTTTTGGCGGACTGTATATGATTTAAAGTGAAACCAATCAAGGAAAGAAGGGGGGTCAGCAATTTTTCTTAACAAAATGATTGCTAATAAAATATGTAAATTTCAAAAGAGTAATGTAATTTGTTTGTTACAATTTTCGTCAAAATGAAATATGTGTTTTAACAAATACAGATTATTTTTTGTTTAATAACTTTTTTTTAAACTTTGGCATATAAGGGGATACAATTCAGATTCTGTAAATTTAATACAGGTATATGATTTGAATTTGACTTTCAGTTTTTGTATCGAGGAAACGAATCTCATGACCCGTCGACTTTTTGTTTTATTTTCTAAAAACGCACTTTCCTAATATTCTATCGTTTTGTCTTCTTTAATCAGAACATTGGGTTCTGTCGTGTATATCAATACAAAATCTTACTTTTGTATAACGTGTAGTTAAGTAAAATACCCCATAACCTATTCTTTTTTAAATATTTTTGAGAAAAGCAAGGTGGCAAATTCTAAAAAAAATATATACTTATTCTAATTCAAAGCTCTCATTTTAAATGACATGACACTTTATTTATGTCATATGATAATCGTTAATTCAAAGGAATTATAAGCCATCTATTATTTTATTTTAATCATCACGAATAAGTAGTTTAATTCAAAGTGTCGCATTCTTACCTCATGAAAGATATGTTTATTTTATTTTGTTGATTACAATTACAAGAATAGACGTCTGATCTGTGACTGTGTCCTATATGTATTCCCTGTCATAACATTTTGACTGAAATAAGTTTTGCATGACGTTTGGTGCGTTCATTTTTGGGTTTTTGTGTTCTTTTTTCATTTTTTTTTTAAATTGATTTACACATTAGAAGATAAATAACGAGTTTGTTTCATTTGTAGATTACATTGTTACAGAACAAGGGCTTATCACTTTTACGATTTCACGGTGTATTTACAGGATTTCAAATTACTAAATTATTCAATATCAAAGTTTTATAAAATTAATTTAGAGCAGAACAACATTTGCAGAGGTAAATAAAAAAAAAGATAAAGTGTAAAGCAAAAGGGAAAAACATAGAAAGATACAAGACGAAAACTAAAGAATGATATAGAAGAACGATGCCTGAAACGGTCAACGACGATGAATTAGAATTCTTTTATGTTAAACAAATTCTTGAAAAACTGTCAATCCAGGTATTTCAAGAAGTTTGACTGTAACCCTTCCAAGTATATTTCTAAGCTATGCATAATAGTCGATGAACAGAACTTCCCCAAAAAAACAGTCACCCTTCTCTTCATGGCTAAAGAAAATCTTGAAAATACACAACTTCTAAATGCAAAGTGAAAGTTTGTTTGTTATGCTTTGATACGTTTTGTTGCTTAATTTTTAGTATGATTTATATTAAACCCATTTTCTTTTCGTCGCAAACAAAACGTTTGTTTTAAGTTCGAACCCATCCTATTTGTGAAATGTATGTAGACTCGTATTTTTCTTTATCACGTTCATGAAGTGTGACTACACTCTTCTTGTTGCTATTATCAATTAACAAATCAAGTGATCTGTTGTCTGACTGATTGCTGGAAGCAACTGACAATCATGTTCCTGTAAAGAAAAAAATATCAAATATTTCCCTCTCGTAACTTCTTTATATTTTGTATTGTATCAAAAAATTTAAATTTTTTTTTACAAAAATATATGATGATTTGTTTACAAAAGTATCTAGCTCGTGCGATACAATGAAAAAATAAAAATGTAAAATGTTGAAGGAGATGCAAAGCAAATACTGGTCAAAACAGGAGTAGAGTCAAACCCAGTATATTTATGACCTATTTTGTATGAAGTTAAACATGTTAAATATTGTTCATAAATACGAGTATAACATTTATTTGAGGTGTGTCAATTGTTTTTTTTTTTGTTATTTGAATGATAGGGTTAGATGATTTATTAGTATTCTTATCACAAGTGTCTTACACTTGGAACGAATAGGCACCATGGATGTAACAAAAGAGGGGCGAAAGATATAAGAGGGACATTCAAACGTATAAATCGAAAATAAACTGACAACGCCATGGCTAAAAATGAAAAAGACAAACAGACAAACAATAGTACACAAAACACAACATAGAAAAATAAACACTAAGCAATACGAACCCCACCAAACACTTGTGGTGATATCAGGTGCTCAGAAAGGATGAGCAGATCCTCATCAACTTGTGGCACTCGTCGTTTCGCTCATGTTAGTACAAACCTGGTAATAAGTCAAATTAAGTAGGTTACATTCGTGAAAATGAAACGGGATTGTGGTAACGACATAAGTATCATTTCGGCATATTACATAACGGTCAAGAAACTCATGTTGGCGTCCGTACAATTTAGGAAGGGATGATTTCAACTTCACCATTTGGAACTCATGGTTTAATAGCTTTCTTGTGGTCTGCAACACTCTATCAATGAACACATGATAGGAAATACAAGCCCTTGGATATCGTATTAACTGTGAGATATATACACCGTATGCAAGCTCTGCTGGTTTGTTGCTACATAAAAATGGAAAGTTCACAATTGCGAAGCAAAAATCATTTCTTTTGTCGTAAAGTTTTGTTTTCAACTGACCCTCATCGTCAATATATAGATGCAATTCAAGAGGCAGACTTTTCTGTATCTGGAGTTCAAATTTGGAATTATTACGCAAGAAAACATCATCTATATAGGGAGAAGTAAAGTTAAATGGATACTGATAACTTCTCTTATATTCAGATTATTAATCCTCGATTAAATCAATCAGGATCTCTAAATTGTGAATTTAGTCTAACACATTTTGAGCCTATGGTAAGCATATTCGACAGAACAGTGTTGTTGACAAATTTCTAGTCACCAGTTATAAAGTAGCCACAAAATTATACATATCCTGGTACTTACCTGTACGGTCACATTGGATGAAAATTTAATTTGAAATAGCGGTTTCCGGAAATAAGTTTTTCGAAATATTTAGCAAAAAAGGAAAATAAATCTTCGTCCTGGTAGGAGTTATGTAGCAATAAACTACCAAATATTGTTGAGAAATGTCAGACTTAGTTCGAAAATATTTTTTGTAAGTGAATACATCTTTTTATTTACTTTTCAATATTAATTGTCATAAACTTGTTATATATATCATTATTGTTTTTCTTCACTTCCCGACTATTTTCTTCGGATTTTCACTGCTAATTTCTAAAACAAAATTTGAACATCAAAACATTTCAGAATATGTTAAAAGTATAATTATACAATCCTTGTTTTATTGGTAATCTGATTGTTAACACCAGAAGACAGATAAAGCTACATGTACAGTTTTAATAGATTATCGCCGCAATATTTTAGTACTGCCTGTCTTAGATATGTTTGAGAAAGAGTGTACAATAACCACAATTGTGTATGAAGTAAAGTCATATAAGAGGTTTCACAACATCTTACGAACGAACAAAAATCGCCATAACTTAAAGTAACTTACCGTAACGAGATAAGAGGGAGCAATTTATTATTTATAAATATATGACTATCGGCTGTGCACTTCCCATAGAAATGTTTTTTTACCTGAAAAAAAACATACATGCTTTTTTTTACCATTTTGAGTTGTTGACATATATATTGATTTGATGTATATAATTTATAATATACAATTAATGATTCAAACAAAACAGTAGTAAATCAGTTTTAGCGCAGAATATGCAAAATTTAGACATAGGACAGTAATCGTGCAAGATATTTTGATAAACATGACAACATCATGTCGAATTGTTTAGGTCATACATCGGTCAAAATGTAGAACTGTGGGATGGGAAAGACTATGAATATGTTTGAAAATTTTTTTGGGCTCAAATCAAAGGTAAGAAGTCCTGCGCAAAAGTTAGGTAAACAAATCTGGAAGTGAACGTCTCTAGGAAAAACATCAGTTTTAATTTGAAAAAAAACTCCTTGGATCCTAGATAACTACGTTACCCTAAACCCTTAAAATCTAAATAGTCACTTCTTCGCCGTAAATGATTATAAGTGATTTTTTTTAGCAAAACTGGCATACACAAGAATATGGATAAAGGAAAATATTGAAATAAATATTTGAAAAAAAAAACACTTAACTTGAAAAAGATCTTCTTTCGTGTATTGTGTTTTTGGTTTGTTTTGTTTCCAAGGTCTTTTGCGTGTATTTGTATTATCGGACGAATATTAGTATAAATACAAATTGTTTTGTTTTCTTGTTTATTGTTTTTGTTGAGCTTGTATGGCATGTTGTTTATCTTTTCTTCTGTTTTTATATTTCCTATTTGTTTCTTTCTATTTTAGAAATGTAATTTGAAATGAAACTGTACCATTTACATGTTACACTACTGGACAAAAAAACAACTGTTCATACCAGTAACAGTCGTTTTACGACTGAAAATATCTATTAAAGTTGTAACAGTTAATAAATTCTACTGAGTCAGTTACTTTGTAACTGCCCCAACTCTAAAAGTGTTTGTCTCAAACATAAATCGACTGTAACAACGCTTCAAAAGATTGTCACAGTTAAAAGATAACTGATTCAACTATTTGTAAGTTGTAACAGTTAAATTATAACTGTCCCAACTCTTAAAACGTTGCAACAGTCATAAATGGACTGTTTAAACGCCGAAAAGGTTGTCACAGTTATAATATGACTCCTGCAACCACTTGAAAGTTGTAACAGTAAGTTTATAACTGCCTCAACGCGAACATCGTTGCTACAGTCAATTAGAAACCGTATCAACGCCGAAAAGGTTGTCACAGTTATAATATGTCTGATACAACTATCAAAGTGTTTTAACAGTCAACAAATAACTGTTCAAACTTCCAAAAACGTTGAGACAGTCATCAAAAGAGTGTTAAAACGCTGATTAATTGTGACAGATAAAAAATGACTGTGACAGTCCTGGAAAGACTGGAATGGTCATAAAACAATCACAATATTTAAAGGAGTTTACAAACAAAATATATCACAACCATTCAATAACTATACTTTAATGTAAGCTGCTTGTAAAGATGTTAATATATTAAAACATTTGCCACTGGACGTTTGCAATTCACAACTTATCAATTAATTTTTTTATTTATGCGTTTCATTTATTTACTTATTTTATAGTACCCAGTTGCCTTGCCTCTCTTTTGGACTATTTCTGAGCCAGAATTAGCTACATGCAATATTTAAATATATTTCAAATGAGTCCCTGTTTATACTGTTATAATGCATGGAAAATTCATGTGAAAAAAATCCCCACCTAATTTACATTTTTACGAAATCTGTATATAACCAATTTACTGTTACATTTAACATTTTTCCGCCTTTATTTTTTTTTTTTTGCAATGACAACCTTTCAAATAATGGAACCGATTAATCATAGGTGTGAAAGCGTCGAGTCCGAATAAACAGTTAAGATACATGTTTGATGTCAATTAAGTATCAAGTTTTAATTTCAAACCTGATAACTTCATATAATGACGGTCAATCATACGTACTGTAGACCAGTGTTATGTTAGCATCATTTGCCAAGAAATAATAAAAAATTTTAAAACAGCAATGTACAAAAATTACGTTAAATTAAAGAGAAAATGTATACGCAAAAGTTAAACCATAAGAAAGTATTTTAAACGGAGCAGACTAGAAATAAACAAATTTCCGTAGTTTTTTGTTCTCAATTTCACGTTTCAAACCCAAGTTCCCTTTCCCAATTTCGGAGGGAAATCAGCTGAATATTTTCTATTAACGACACAATCATAGGAAAATAGTTATTTATCACCAATTTTGCAACGATAGTTAGATTTTCCTTATTTTAGTTGCTCTCTCTTGACCGAGAACCAGACTGAGTAGGTAAGCTGTCTAAACATTATACAATCCGGAGTCGGAAATATGAAAATAGTCCTTCAATGATAATTAATTTACTGAGGAACATTTCATGATTTGTCAAATCCAATTATTTCATTCAAAATTGACCATTACTGTAAAAAAAAAATTAAAATGTAAATCACAGATGTTATACAGAGTTCGAACGGGTTTTGTTTTTGTTTTTTTATTAAAATGATTAAAGGTATTTCCTTGCACATGTAATATGCAGTAAAGCTGTGAAGTAGTGAAGTTTATCTTTTTTTAATGAAACAGTGTCTTTCCAATTTAATGTTCATATAAGCTGGTTTTGTATCGGAACGATCCAATGGTACATTTATATAGCAAATCATTGATATTATTCTTATTGTGTTATGTGTATGGTACTACATGTAGCATGTGTAGTATACATTGTATAAAAACGCATTTTGGAATGAGGTTCAATATTAAATAGAATGCATTTATCAACAATAGTTCAATACATGAATGCTTCAAATAAATCAATTTTATAGAGATTCAATATTCTGTTCATGAGTCTAAGCTAACAAATACAAGATTTTATTTCTTTCTGTTATCTTATATTATGTATGTTTAATGATTTAATACAGTATAATTCTAAGATTATTTTTTTTCTAAAAGTCAATTCTTCTTTTCATTTTTTTAAAGGAAGCTAAGCAGCAATCAATCATACAATTCGTAACGGGCTTACAATGACACAATTACTTTGTACATAAAGGGAACAGTAGTATACCGGTGTTTAAAAGTCATAAATCGTTTGAGAGAAAACAATTCCGGGTTACGAAAACACATCAACTGTAAGAGGAAAACAAAAGTACCACAGGGACACTGAAGGAAAACAAACGCCAGCATACATAGACACGAACTATTTGATAACAACTGCCATCTTCCTGACTTGATAGAACATTTTAAGAAAAATATGGTGGGTTGAACATGGATTTATGGCTAGCCAACCCTCTGGCTTAAACGGCAATGTTCAAATTATCTATATTTTTTTAAATTAGTTAATTTCAAACTGGATATTTATTACAATAAATATGTCTCATATTATATACTTTGTTTACAAATTTATACGTCTAAAAACGACTTATCCGAAGTAGTTTACCACTTTTTCTTAAAAGGCGATTTTTTGAAAAGTATGTTCTGTTCTTAAGAGGTGTCTCGTGATTTTGCAGTTTCTTCTTCTGGTATAAAATGACGGTGATTGTTACGGTTATGTTTAATGTTGAAATTAGTTTCTGTTTCGCCAACATATTGCACCTTGCAAGTTCCACAAGTGAGAATGTAAATATCATTGTCTGGTTTACAATTAGATGTAACATGAATGTTGTATCGCTGTTTTGTTACTGTGCTAGTGAAAGGGGTGTTGGCGACTTTACAGCACTTACAATTGCTTCTACTGCATTGTTTGTTACATCCGATTTTAGAGATCTCTCTTTTTTCTACTTTAGATGTAACAAGTATGTCTTTGAGAGTTTTGGGTCTGCTAATATCAGGAGATGACAGAAACAGTTCTTTTAAGGAAGAGCATTTTGAATAAGACGCCTGTGCTTGCAGACAGTAAGTGAAATGTTTGTCGAATCGGTATGGAAGATAACAACAAACGCAATTATATCTGTGCGGGTCATCTTATTTCATTTCCTTGAAAGAGGGTTGCAGCTCACAAGGAAGCTATTAAACCAAGAGTTCCAAGTGGGTACGTTGAAATCATTCCTACGTAGATTTTACGGACGCCATTACGAGTTGGTTGACCTTTATGGAATAACCGTTTCACAGGTGATATCGGATATGTTCCTTATTTCGTAACTACAATCCTAATCCCTTTTCATGAATGTGACCTAAAAAATTAGACTATTTACCGGGTTTCTAATAACATGAGCAACATGACGGGTGCCACATGAGGAGCAGGATCTGCTTACCCTTCCGGGGACCACCCCAGTTTTCGGTGGGGTTCGTGTTGCTTAGTCTTTAGTTGTCTATGTTGTGTTTTGTGTACTATTAATTTTCTGTTTGTCTTTTTCTTTTTTAGCCATGGCGTTCTCAATTTATTTTTGATCTATTGGTTTGACTGTCCCTCTGGTATCTTTCGCCCCTCTTTTATCTTTATATTCCATGAGAATCTCCCAATCCATTTTTTGAGCTTTATCGATAACTTATGTCATATTTTCATGTTTTTGTATTCTTTCGATTTTAGTTGTTTTATGAGTTGTCCCAAACGGCAGTTGAGTCTTGATTCCAAGGAGCAACTTCGCTTTAGTCTTAATGACTTGACTGTAAGACTAATATCGATTACTTTTGAATAAATACTCACTTGATCACTTACTAGCGATTTGATTAAGATCTTAATTTTATTTACGAAATGGGCTTTCATCGTTTATTTCTGTTTCCATATATTGAGAACTTTAACATTCGTATATTTTCCCGTAAAAAGTTTATACTCTTAAAAGTTAGGCTACAGTAAATTACCGTAACTCATTTCTATTTGACTGAAGGTGGCTGGGGCGTCTTAATTAAAATTGATAGAATTTTTTGATAATTTGTCAAACTGAAGTTTTTATCATGCATTTTTCAAAAATATAATAAAACGTATGGGTCACCGGACTTTTTTTTTTTACGCTACAGGTTGTGCAAAATTGTCAGATTTTGTATGGATTATGCATGGAAAATCAAATTTTGTGCGACAAAAAGAAAACCACTTGATAGAACTTAAAGATAAAATGTGAGAAGATTGCTCTTACAACATGCTTTCAGATAAGAAAAAGAAAAAATGGGGTCACCGAACTTGTTTTCTTGCTACATATCAAAATAGGTAAATTCACAACACTGTCTATTATAAAAATTACTCTATCTTAGTTATATCCCCTTACTTGAGAAAGTTGAAAAAAATTTAATGAAACACAAATAAGGTGTTTTTGAGAAATTACAGCCGTAATTATGATAAAACTTACAATTTTCTATATTTACATCAAAATTTTTTTACATAAATTACATACTACTCTAAAAATTTGCACATTTCATCAAAGATCTAGACCAACGTTATCTGCTACTTCAAAATCCAAGATGGAGGAAAACACCCGAGCCACCTTAAGACATATAGGTATTGTTATAAAAATATAATTATTTTAATGTTTCAACGTCAGTTGTGTTTGAACAACTCTAGGGATCAAAATGTTGAAGTTGATTGTCACGAAATTCAATAAAAAACATTTGAAAAGAAAGTTCACATGCATCTATTCATTTGTTATCGGAAAACCGTTGATTTTCTATTTATGTGACATTTTCATCCCATATTTGCAATATTTTGTATCAAATAAATACCATTTTAACTAATGGAAATCAAAATATATGGAAGATGCTGTTTCCACACATATGCATATACATAACACAAACATTAAGCCTTGTTGTAAAGAAGGCAAGGACAAGAGGGTTGGTAAAAGTCATGAGTATCAATTTTAAGCTTTTCCCCTAACTCTGTTATGCTACCTTATACAACTCATCTCTGGTTCTTAATTTAAAAAGTATCCAAAAAATAGCGATGGCCTTAGCATGGCGACAACAAAGTGGTTACGGACGGATGCACTGGGTTAAACCATTATACTATCATTTAGTGGTTTGCTGCTAATATTTTATTTTAACTAAAAATTGACTTGTATCTCAGACAACAACGACTTACAGGTGTAAAGGATCTCAGTATACAAATACGTATTCGCTTCATTGGTAAGAACAATAAGAAATTAAAGAGGGTTTAACGATTGAAATGTCATATGCTTGTTATTTCTCATTCCTTTTGACTTCTATTAATATTTTTTAACTTTTAAATATACAATTTATAAACTTTACTAAATAAATCAAATGCAAACATAAAAAAAATAATCAGTCGTAAAAGTAACTGAATAAATCATTCACAATCATATTAATGAGAGGTACACTTTATATAAACAATAACTATGATTAGAACTGATTCATTGGTAAGTATTACAAAGTTAATCACGATCCTTTGTGGCGCGATAGGCAGTGTAGCCTTTCCAGCCATTCCAAGCTCCCGTTATCCCAATGGACTGAACAGGTGCTCCTAAGGATCCCGTTGTAGTTCCCATAGCAGTAAAACATGCCACTGCAAGTGTTATTCCATGTGATGTACCTACCAACGGTGCAGCTACCACACTAGCAACTCCTGCTGAAAATTCTCCGAAGGCCAAAGCTACAATGTAAAAAAGTTATTATCATATTGTTTTTGTTTTAATACTATGTATCCTACCAAATTATTTGTGAAAAGAAGTGATTAGACAAGTTAAAAAATCTGACAATCTCTTTTTTTTTTACTGTGAGCAGTAGTATCAATTATATAACTGTTCGAGTTGTTTCAAGGGCAAACTCACATACATTACTGTATAAAATATAGGTCGTTGGTAAATGTGACATCATTATAATATAAACAGTTTCTTCTGAATTTGAAACGAAAAATGTGTTTAAAGTTATATGAATTAGCTGGTGAAAAAAAAATGAAATTGGCGAAAAGTATATTTTTGAGAGAAAGAGGTGGCGAAAAAGAAAATTGACTCAGGGTAAACCCTGATTGGAAACGCATTACATCTCTCAATGTTTTACACCATGATAACGCTAGAAGTACAGATATATAGAATAAAATGCCTTACCACTTTATTATAAGCATAGCGCATCGCATGAAATGATGCTTATAGTCTATGTTATGTAATTTCTGTTTGGAAAAAACATTAATTTATATTCCATATTAACTAGTACATAAACAAATTGCTCACCTGTATTACGATTGCTTTCAATTTCCAAAGGACTTGAAGTTGTAAAGTGTGGCCGTTCCGTATCTAGAAGGATGAATACTTTTTTAAATGATAATTTGGGAAAAACACCTATATACATATATTTTATAAGGAACAATTGAATAGTATTGAAACACAATAATATTTTTATTATAAAACTGTCAATGTGTATCTAACCAAGCCAAATGATTGTTTATGGAACATATATGCTAGTCAAATGCGTTTTGTTAAAATATATGGGCTTTGTTCATTGTTGAAGGCCGTACGGTGACCTATATTTGTTAATTTCTGTATCAATTGGTCTCTTGTGAAGAGTTGTCTCAATGGCAATCACACCACATCTTTTCCATATTAACTCATCAGAAATACATTAACAAAAACACAGAGTGGACGCGGACGGGTATTTGTACAGCCACACAACAGAAAAAGACAAAGTACAGATCTGAGAGTACTCGCACTTACTGACAGCTAGTTCAAAGCCAATAACAACCAATGAAAAAAATTATGCGTCTAAGAATAAGTTTTGCTTTGGTTGAATACAAAAATGCATTTTTTTTATTTGCAACAAAACCATATCCCTGTAGTTTTATTTTATCGGCAAGACAGACCTTAATGTGTAGCATTTTAATCTTTAACTTCTTTCTTGTGGAAAATTTGAAATATGTTTGAATTTATTTATCTACTACAGCAGTAGTTTGTAAGAAGTATAAGTACTGAAACAACCATGTGTATGTATGCAATATGCTTATGTATAGAGCAATGTTGTCATCGGTTTACAATATTCGATGGGTATATAAAAAGAAGAATGACCCCCCCCCCCCCCCCTCTGTTTTCTCAGTACTGTTTTCTGTTACGTCGCCGTTAATTATATTTTTACTACGCGAATAATTAATCCGTTGTTTTACTATCGATACAAATTATTGGATCAAAATCAAACAATATAAATACATCCAGTCCTGTTACTCTTAATTATAATCGGTGACATCCCATTAGTCTGACAACCATTATTCCGACAACCCATTACTCCGACAGCCCACTCTTCCGACAGCCCAATACTCCGACAGCCCATTATTCCGACAGCTCATTATTCCGACAGCTCATTATTCCGACAATGCATCTGTCTTAAGTGGATGGGTAAATTTTCTCTAAAAAGACCAACTCCGTTCTCTATTATATTTGTGATTGTCTGTTTTGATTCCGATTATTCTTCTCATGCGGGATATATGTTTCAGTATATTGGAGTTGATACACATGCTTTTTGTAAATGCTTAGTCCTTACCCACGTCCCTCTTCCGTTTTATCGGTCTGTGTATTTTATTTGTCTTTATATTTCGGCGTTTATGTGTCAACTGTCATTCTGTGCTGTTCTAGTTCGCTGTTTTTTTTTGTTGTGTCTTGGTCTATCTTCTTTTCATTAGATCTTCAGTTTCCCCCTTTCAGGGGAGTGAGGTTTTACCACTATCAACTATATATAGAGACATATATCAGAGTTGGATAACACTACCCGCCCTCTTTGGTCGCAACACTTTCTACCCCTTGTATCACTCATCTGATTTTTATTTAAATTAGACAGTAGCTATTTTGCCGGATTTGGGTGAAATATCTGAATTGAAGCCGGCAATTAGGCCATTTCTATAGAAATGGTTATTTTACCGGCACCATTAATATAGTGAAAGTCAGTAACAACTAATAAAAAATCATATATTCTAAGACAATGTGTGACATTCTTGTCCCGCGTTTGTCTTTGTCAAACGATTTCCCTTCTCCTGGACTTACTCTTGGTTTGTCTACCATTCATTGGTTAAGGCATAGTCGTCCGCCTAATTCAATTAACTAATTTTAATCAAAAACTAAGTGTACATTATGTGTTGTGGTAAATATAAATATTGGAATCATCTATTAAAAGTTCCAAACAATGAACACTGACAAACTTATTTATCGTTTAAAGATTGTTTTCAAGAGGAACAATACTTAGATATCATTGATTTTAAAAAAAGTACTTCATATGTTACTTAAGAATCAGTGCTCACCCATTACATTAGGAATTGGAAAAGCCAGATACTGAAAAAATTGTATTGCAAGATCTGAGCGCTACTGTTTATATTGTACAGCTGATAAAGTTGAGGATGAGCGTCATTTTTGAATCGAATGCTCACTTCATAACTATTGGAGAGATGAACTCTTTAAGCATGTTTCTAGCACTTGTCAGAACTTTTAAAAGTAAGATAAACATGATAAATCTTCGACATTTGTTTTTATGGGAACACAAGAAAACTTTACTATTATGGGGACAAAATGATGATTTTATTGTTAGTTATTTTGACTTATGTAAAACAGGTCTTGATACTGTTATTTGTGTCAGTTGTTTTTTCTATTTTGTTTTGGCTACGATTCTGACCATAAGCCTTTATGGTGATATAATGATAATTATATTATACTAGTTTTGTAATGTCTTAATATTGACCAAATCATTATATTTCGCCGATTCTGAAAAAAAAGTGGGATATACTGTTTTGACTCTGCCCGTCCGTCCATAAGTCAGTCAGTCCGTCAGTTTGTCTGTTAGTCCCATGAATATTGTCGTTGTATTTTTCTCATATCGGACTAATGGGTTGTCGGATTTTTGGGCTGTCGGAGCAATGGGTTGTCGGAATATTGGGTTGTCGGACAAATGGGTTGTCGGACTAATGGGCTGTCGGAACAAAGGGCTGTCGGACCAATGGGCTGTCGGAATAATGGCGTGTAACCATTATAATCACATATGCAAAACATAATTTCATCATCATTGATATTTTCAGTATATAATTTATATATAAAAGCTCGAAAAAAAACACGATAAGAGATCTTGTATTATGTATCTAACATAACGAGAATAAAAGCGCGTTATCGTGCTCAGCAGTACACCTAGTTCAAGGTATCGGAAAAAGTAAGTATCTGTCACATCCGTCTTGTATGTGTTAAACTTATTCACTGCCAAGTACTGAAGAAATATATTGAAAAAAGTACATGTATTGACAAAAAAGGTGGTTTACCAATAATACTAATCATTATTGTCAATCACTCTGTTCAGTAGTACCCAAGGAAAGAGTTACAATACATGTTGAAGAAACAAACGGACAGACGGACAGGGTGAAAATAAAAAAAGGCAACATCTAGATCAGGTTAAAATTATCATTAATGTATATTATAATGGGTGTTATGTTGCTTATATATCGGGAATTTCAACGCTTTTTCTAGAAGTAAAGATTTTATTTCGTTGTCCTTTTGTCGTTTTAGTTAAATTATGTAGATTACTCTATTCCACCGTGTTGAAAAATAATAAAAATGACAATAACTATTATGAATATATTATAATACATCATTCAGAAACATGAGTAAGAAAGACCCTCCATAAAACTGCGGGACATATATAATTAAAAGTAACCAACACTGAGTTCACGCTAACATTTTAGGTTGCAGTCTTGTAATTGACTTGTCCATAGGCTTACATGCAAAATATCTGATCTTTGATTTGTTTTTTCATACATGTACATATCATGTAGTAATGTAAAATTGTGATTTAATAGGAAAAGAGTGCCACATGCCATGAACAATAAAAAGTTATGAAATCTTGAAGTGAAAACTACTTTTTTATTCTTTCTGTGTTCACACCAATACTCCATATAACAGCTTTGTAATTCATTGTGCTTTAAATTTTGATCAATATGAAAAAAGGAGATGTGCACGTGGTATGATTGCAAATGAGACAACTATTTACCAAAGTTCAAAGTAGTGAATGTTAGCATTGTGGGTAAAGTATACTATTTATTTCGGGGGCAATAAAGACTTTTTTAATTAACTTAGCCGTGAATTTTAGAAGAATACTATTTAAATTATGATTAATACTTGTACCCACGTTTAATAAGTGATGCATAGTATACAAAAGCAATCATAAACTTGAAATACACTAAAACTTGTGGTAATTTCTTACAGAATTAATTGAAAAAGAGACAATCCCTCCTCCCCCCAAAAAGATTTCATGAATATTTTTAGCGATGTTGAAATAAATGTAACACAGCATTGTTTCTTAAGTGCTTGTTGATGGTGATGTTGAAAACACATTTGTTTAGGTAAACTAAGGTATGAAATCCTCCCATGTTTGCTTAAAATGATGGAATTGGCAACATTTATTTATTATATTATCTCAACATTTCATTTCTAAACGAAAACGGGCTGGATTATTATTCCCACTTCGTAATGGTAGACTTAACTACTAAAGTTTCAACAATTACTCAAGTCATCCTAGTGGTGCATTGGAAAGCGGAACCAACCACAGCTGGAAGGTTGCGTGTACCGATCTCATAGCCGGAGGTGAAAAACAATTTCCTATATTAAATGATACCGTAAGCTGGGAACAGTATATTTATAAAATATATATGTTCCTGCTGTAAGTTAATTTAACTTTACTTTACTTTTAATTTCAAAACATGTTCTCAATATATGCAAAATCATGTTTGTTTTAAAAGAAAATAGACTTTTTTTATTTCACTCCATCTTCTGCATGCACCGAACACTGCAGTTGTAATTCTGTACAAGACTGATACCTTTATTTTGAAGATGATAAAATAGGAATAGTGTGGTCTTTTTTTACTGATAATACTTTAAAAGGGGAGCAACTCTTAAATTTATTGACAATGTACGGTCATAAGATGCCGCAGAATGACAAAAAAATCTTTATTGAATTATAAATAATTGTACAGCTTTTTACCATTCAAAATTAGATAAATACATGTAAAATTTAAACGTAGCAGCTACTGTATTATTGTGTTCGCAGTTAGGTCGAATCGAAGTACGTCACATTAGTATATAGTATATACTAATGTGACGTACTTCGATTCGACTAACTGCACACATTCGATACTTATACATTTAAATGCCAAACTTTATATACATGTAGCACCGTATAAAAACTATACCAGTAGAAATTGAAAACCTTTTTGTATTGTTGCAGAACTAGTTATACAGGTTCCTATCTATATATTAGTCCTACAATTAGCCAACGAAAAAACCCAAATTTCAAACGAAATGAAATATATTGTTGTTGCAGTAAATATTAGATGTAAACGTTTAATAGTAATTAATGCTGAGGTATAACCACATATTTTAAACAGAACCTTTTAGCTTTTCAGAAATCAAGCTAATAATTTGCCAAAACACATTAAGAAATTAATGAATGAAGAAACTTGCATCAATATTTTATAACTCTATTACTCATTATAACCTTTTGCGTTAGCCTGGTAATGCATGTTGCACCTCTGTCAAGAAGTCAAGAAAATGAGAGAAGTTTGAGCATGACAAATTTAAATTGTTTAAATTATTTGAAATATTAAAATAGATACAAAATATTAATGTTAACAGATTTATTACATATTTTTTTTTATTTTAAAACAAGGATGCACTTCTTCTTACTGCAAATGTGTAAAGCAAACAACAATAGTGGAATAATAACATTAAATAACCATTTATAGTAACTGATCTAACACTACAGCAAATTTCAGATGTTTCCTGGAAATAGACTTTTTCTGAAGAAACGTGTAATCTATGAAGTTCTTGTAACTGCATTATTTCAAATATTGGTTACAAGAACATTAAAATCTAAATCTAGATTATAAAAAGATTTAATCTTCAGCTTTTATTCGAGTGTAACATGCATGTAAACTAAACATTTACTGTTATTTAATCGGTTTTAAATGTTTGTAAATATAAAAATTATTTGGAAATTTTTTTTTACATAAATAAGAACAATAAAAACATATAAATTTAATGTAAAAAAGATCTTCAAATCAAATATATATTGGCGTAAATTAGAAAAATAAAATCCTGTAAATTAAATGTAAATAAGATAAAATCAGAAATTTAGCTGATTTTCTAAATTTCTCTTAATTTGTAGTTTAATTTGTTAATAAATGTTTTGTAAATTTTAAACCTAAAATTTACGATTATTCTTAATTCTGTAAACGCATCATTTCATGCAGTGACATTATCTTAATCCAGAATAGAATGGCATTATTTGACGAATAGATCCATTTCGGTTATTCAAGTTGCAACATCCAAATGGGTTAAGGTTATGTGTGTTTCAGCTTCCTCCTTATCGTCTTTATTTCATCTCGACTTTTAAGAATATCGATTGAAATATTCCAGAACTGAAGTGTCCATCTTTCACATATAACATGCGAATAGTTTTACAATATCCTTCATGGCCTTTATCTTACAACAGAAATAGAAATATTATTGTAAAGTTAAAAATTTCTAGATTAAACAATTGCCACATACTTGATATAGTTTTAGTCGGAAGTAAAATAACAAAGATCGAACTCCAAGGAAAAATCAAATCGGAAAGTCCCTTTTCATATGGCAAAATCAAAAGCTCAAACATATCAAACACATCAAACGAATTAAAAACTACTGCCATATTCCTGAGTTGGTACAGGCATTTCCTTATGTAGAAATGGTGGATTAAACCGGGTTTTATAGCTAGCTAAACCTCTAACTTAAATGACAGTCATATAGAATTCCATTATATTGATAACAATGTGTGAGCAAAACAAACAGACATAATAGGTAAACATGTCAAAAATTGGGCAACAGCAGTCAACATTGTGTTATAATCTTAATCACTATTAAAAAATATATATATTTCAACACATAAGAAAAAATGGCATATAGACACTCTAACGACAGTGTAAAGTTTAGTGTATTCATTGATATCATAAAATTTGACAAGTTTGACCAGTCCATTGAAGATCTTCTGTTAAAGTTATTTCATGAATTAAACTGACAGTAGTTAACTAGTTTTCAAATCTCATCAATAGATTTAGAAGACAAAGCAAGGTAGTAGTAAAAAAAAGATCAAATGACATCGTAAAAGAAACCAGACCGAGTACTTCAACAGTGAAAGCTTCTCCTACTATGCCCGCATTACTCGCTATGCTATTCCATTTAAACAGTTCATAAACTGAAATACAATTGAAAGGAAATGAAACGATGCATACTTATAAAGAATGTTCAAATTTATAATAAAACAATCCAAGAAATCAATTTAAAAAAAAACGGTATTGACAGAATAGCACCTTAATACATAAACGCGTGTATCAGGTATCAAGTGTTTCGTTCAAAAGCCAAAACATTGACATTTAAATTTTTGGTTAGTATTTGTTTAGTACACTAACCTCAAATACAGTAGAAAAAACACATTCACATTTAAATATGCTCAAACGTTATTTTCGATGAAAACTCAGCATTTAGATGCGACTGATATAATGGGAAATATGTCTGTTTCAAAGTCTTGCTTAATTGTTATTATTATGTTGTAGTAATGCTGGCAACTTAGGTTTTGAGGTATTGAATATTCAATTTAAAAACATCCAGAAAGGAAGCGTTGTATTCAGAAATGAAGTCTGTATACCCAAATGTATATTGTTACTTATACAAATGGACAAATGATGTTACATATATTATTGATACGATGAACGATTGTTTGGAAAATACATGAAATTTCAAAAAAAATAGTTATTGCAGCTGCAGCATAAACATGACTCTAATTTACTTATTTATTTATTTATTTATTTATTTATTGATACAATTATACAGCCTACTAATGCAAGTAAATTATCATTCTAAAATATTTAACGCCATAACAACCTTCCAGATTCAGTGCCTTAGCAGAAAATAAAAGATCGAGAAACATAACCACACATGAACTACTTATATATTCTTGAAAAAAATGAAACATAGTTAAACATTTCTTGTAAATCAAGACACATTAAAGGTCAGAGGAAACCCTGTTTTCAAGATAAGATAACACCGCGTTGCTTTTCACTTTTTATACTTGTGTAGTTTTTTGAAAATCCATGTCTAAAAATCAATTGAACATATAATGTCTTCTATAACTGCAATCAATGGCATAAACCAAAAAGTCGTAAAATGTAAGATAACTTTTAAAAAAGAATATTTCAAAGGACAAACTTTAACAAGACCAAAGAACGAAATGCTAACGATATTTAAAAAAAATCCTTAAAAAAACATTTATCATAGAACTAACATACTGTAGAAAACGCACTGGTAAAGTTTTTTTTAGATAATTGCCAGTTCGATAAGCATTTGATAACTTTGTCGTTATTTATCGTACCCACTGAACAGAAATACTTTCCCGTACATTTTATACATACACTACAAGTGACAAACATATCGCACATTAAAACAATCCAATAACAATTGTGTTTCTGAAATCAGAAAGGTAAATATTGAATTCCAAAAAGATGTAATTGAACTAATACACAATTAAATCTGCATACAGTGAATGGTCAGCTACACGTACATAGATTTGTATTTACACTTATAATATAACCCGTTTAGAAAATTGCTGTCATCAACAAGGCAGCGGGAGTGTTAAAATTTGCTTAAATCCTTTATATGCCACTTTCCTTTGTACATCATTTCTGTTTACTTTGGTAGTTTTTAATGTTCTACTCAATATTTCAAACTTCTAAATGATATTATTGAAACATAAGTGTTGTCTATATGTGTTACTTCAACCTTTCGTAATCGTGTTCATGTTCAGCAATACAACATAAAATTCCACAAACTGGATATTGTACATTCCTTAGTTTCTTGTCCGATTATACATTATAAAATGTATGTTCATTTTTGTGATAAACAACTATGATGATCATATATCTCTTCAAATTTTTCGAATTTTACATTTGTTTTATACATTCTTGGCCTTCAAATAGTTGGCATTGAGCGTTCCTGATATCAGTAAATCCAGAAAGACCTTTGGACGTATGACATATATAAAGCGTTTCTTTCATTTTTGTGTATCTAAAAAACTAAGTCAGGTTATCTTTATCAACTCAATGTACTAAATCAGATGCCAGTGGTAAAAGCTGCCATTTAACACATGGGTATAAACATTTATAGTGATGATCGTCAAACAGATAATAATGTACTATCGCCATGGTGATGTTCTTGTAAGTCCTTCATTAGGAATAAACAGAAAATGAGATACTGAGATTAGTGTGTGCTACTTAGTAACTTAAACGGTTCAAATAAAAGCTGAATCAGTTTTAAATAAACTTAGTTGTTCATACCTATTTTATGGCAGGGCCAAACATATCATGAGAGAGTAGTTTACTGATATTCAAATCTCATAAATCGGTTAGGAAGAACCAATTCAAAGTAAAAAACAAAAAAAGAGGGAATCAAAAGCAGCAAGACGGAAAGGGTCTCCTATTGTACATGCATCACCCATCATTGTGATTTCACACTCTTTAAAAAAATCACAATCATAAGTGAACCGATTTTACCTATTATTACCTATTGTGACATTTTGACTGAATGTGGACTGACATGAATGGTAATGCATGTATATCAGAAGACGCCTAACCTGTAGATGCAACCGTCTAGAGCTAATGCGATTCCTATAATTTATGTTTGTTGTTTTGATTTGTCTCTCCTTGATTAATTATATAAATTTGAATATTGCAGACAGCATCCGAAAACCACGGAAATACAGTATAGAGTTTCTAACCTAGCAAAATATAAGGTTCCTTTCATTGTTTTTGTATAACTGTATTCGTTTGAAGGCAGCAACACTACTTTGATACACAGTAGAAATATAATAGAATGTCTACCATTAACATTTGCTATATACGTCATATTGTACACAAAATGACAAAAAAATACCTCCTTCTCGAATGTGTCCTCTTCTTTTGATTGATAACTATGCACTTAAAAGGAATAGAAAGAAACGTAACAACACATTTTTTCATACAAGTACTTAATACATGTTATTATAACTTCGTACACAAACACATATTCATATTTCTTGTTTTCCCCTTTTTAGTCATTCTAGACAGCCGTTTGAACAATTTGCATTTTCATTCTTTCTTTATGAAAATATAGGTACAAATTCTTATTTTCATACGCACGTGCATGTTCATACAACACGGTCTTCATTAACAGTGTTTACTTCTTATAAAAAGCTACTGTAACAGAGTTATGAGGAAGAACGACATAAATCGACAATTCTATATGTTTTAATATCTCCTTTACAAATTAGTTGACCGATACAATATGTGGCTGTCTTATTAACTTATAACATTTTATCGAGGTCTTATATCTTATCAGTAAAGAAGTCTAATCTGAAGTTTTACCGATTGTGTACTATTCCTGACTGTGACATTTTGGCTAACTTCGCATGGCGTGTGATGCATGCATAGAAGGAAATCCTTATGCTCTCGACACAGCCGGTCTCATTTAATTCCATCTGGATTTAGAAGATTTGAAATTCGGTACAGTCGCCTTAACTTGCAACTTTATTTTTTGGTTTGTATAGCTTTTTTGTCGGAACTTAATTAAATTATTAGATAAACTGTATAACAATTAAATAGTCTCTTTGCACTTATATAATTTATATAACGACCATGTTTTGTGTTAAGTAAAACATCTTCGAATCACATACATGCGGTTTCAGATTACATCAGAACTATTAACGGGTTTTGGCACTCATACACACCCTAGTAAAATCTCATGATTTATGCAAATCTGTAGAAATGAAAAACATATACGCAAGATTATGCTTAGCGTTATATTCCGAACTTCTATATTTCTTAAAATGGTCGTAGATTGTTAAGTTAGTTTCCCGTTTTAATCGGATTCTTTTGGACAGCTTTAAAAAAGCTTTTTAAAACCTTTGGTGACTTTTAAATTAGAATTTGGTGTAAATGAGCTGCCACGGATAATTAAAGCTGATAAAGGTAAGCATAATTGTTATGGCCAATCAAGAGCCGTGATATTCCACAAACAGATTTTATTATTATACTGACTTAACTTTCCAAAAATTTAAGATAATACTACATTGGAGATTTAACAACTTCAACATTTAGTTTTCACATTATATCGTATATATGTGACTGTAATATATTCAAAATATGTGTTTTATCAACGTATAATTGTACATATTGAATGATCTCATGACTTAACATGTTAACGATGATCTCTAAAACTAAGAATAAAATGTTTTGTTTCCTTTATGATTTTGTTAGGTTAGAATTTCGTTAAGGGTTTCTATAAAAGTTAAGAAAAAAAGTTCACTAAACAAATTATAATACCATATTTAACAGCATAAGAAATTTACAAAAATAAAGTTTTGTTTGTATTAAAGAATATAAAAAAAAATTGACAAACCAATCCAATGGTTAAATTATTCTTTCATTTTTTTGGGTTTCGGACCTGTTAAAATGTTTGAAGCGTTTCTCTTGGTATTGATGATAAATAGTTCTGCAACCTGTGTTTTATTAATTAAACAAAGATGTTATTTATAAATTCCAGTTAATATTTTCCCATTTTCGCTTTATTTCCAACAAAATATATTTCTCAAAGGAAATATCATTCAGTTAAAGTATATCAGAAGACAAGACAGAGCCTTGTTTTCGATATAATTTCAATTTTTGTTTAGAATGTCCTTCCTTTTCAATTTGAGGTTAAATTACTTATAATATAATAAAATCAACCGAATTCTAACATATTTTCCGATAAATGTCATCTGTAGGTATTAATAATTATATAACATGATTAGAAATATGCTGCAATGTTGCTAAGATTCTCAGTCTAAGTACACACATTCAGCTGCTATACTGTGATTTTTGTAAATGACTCTAGCGTGAAATAAATTTCATGGGAGCCTGGTCCGACCTCTTTTCTTTCATATAAACTCTTGTGACATTATTTTTATTTTATGCATTCTCTTATAATTCTTCTTTTCTGCAATAACCGAACAAAGAAACGACTATGTTTTATACACACAATTGGGCATCTTGTACCTGAAAGTGTCGATGTGCCATTTCACAAGCGTTTGAACTTAAATAATCGGAACAACATGGTTAAAGAAAAACGCCAAAAAAAAAAAAAACAGTGGTATACGATCATAGATGTACTTCATGTCACATGTACGCATTGTTGGGTAACTGGATTGTTGGCGTTAATGCGAAATATATTATAATAAGTATATACATGTAGACGCCATTCACATTCATAATACTTCGGTGCAATTTTCAATAACCATACCTACCGACTGCTATATATACCTTGAGTTCATATCACATGATTGATGATTTCCTTTCTTAATTATACTTTTTTTATATGCACATTTTTATGTTTCCTTAATTGTTTTGTTATGTTTATCCATGAAAACAAAAACAAACAAGACACTTTTTTTCAATTTATTAATCTGAAGACAATTTCATTTTCTTTTCGGCAAATCGATCTTGCTAAACGATTGTGTTCATCTCCAGCGGATCAAAGAAGAATAACTTTCATAAACGTTTCCAGTTCGCGGAAACCGCAACGTCATAAACCGTTGATGGCATAATAATGCTGCGCTTGTCTGTGCGTTTATCACTACAGGGATTTGTCTTTAAGGTCGCTTGGAAACCATTGGAAACCAAAATGTTACGAATTCAGTATGCATTATAGACATTATTCACTGTGCTTAAACGGCTGTTTAAGTTACCCACAGCAAAAGATGGAGCCGCCTGGCGTCGGTAAGAAATTTCTTTCCTTTATAATAGCAATGCAATAAATAGAACACAAATGTTCAGTAATTAAAAAGTTGTATCATTCTTTAAGGGAAACTCCTAAACTAAAAGGTGATTTAACACTACAAAATAAACGAGCATAGCACGATTTGCAAAAACACTTAGGATGACCTTGACTTGAAAACAATTTGTCCGTAACTTTATCATAATACCAATAGGGAGGTCCGTAACCTTAACATGATGTTCGTATCCTGGGATATAAAATATTACAGTAGAACAGTCCCAGCCGTAAATTTTATGAATCGATATTTGTGGATATAATGTTTAAACATATTATAGCTATTGCATTGAATATATAATCAGGAATAAAGTAAATTTCTAGTATGATATAATTCTTTTGTGAAAACCATAATTTCTTGTATTGTATCCAGCTAATAAACCCGGCTCTTTTTTTCAGATTACATGTGTTATTATTCTCCCTGCCATTATAATGTGATTATACGTCTAGTGCAAAAATACCATACTTTATCACTCAATGAGCTAACACATGGAAACTTCAAAGTTTAGCACAAGGAAACGAGTTTTTGGTGCAAAAATGAGGACATGCATGCAGCTTATAAAACTAACCACTTACCACTGTAGATATCAAAAATTTCAGATCAAATTACTAAAGGATTTAAACCATACATTAATAGTGAACATATGATAATTACCTATTAAGTTAAGAAGATTTTAAAATAAGAAATAAATCTATAATGTTATGCTCTATGCTCATTTTAACATGGTTAGGCATTATATTTGTCAATATCTTTATACCGAGCGTAAACTTAGTTAAGAACCGTCTAAATTCCGTTTAATTGATAAATTCAACAACACTTACCGTTGTCTTGATGATATTTTTCCGTTAAATTATCAAATATTTTCTAAATATTCTGCCGAAATTTACCCACAGGAACTTACCTTAAATAACTCAAATATTAACAGCAATAAGTGTCCTTTCCTAGATTTATACATTTCAGTTTTACACCAGAAACTCTACACAAAAATTAACGACAAATGCGATGATTTTTCTTTTTTGGACGGTGATGTTCCTCTGGCACCATCTTACGGTGTGTATAGGTTGCACTTTGTAAATACAGCTGTTACACAAGTCTCGCCTCTTTTGGGGAGATATATAATATTCATAGATATGTTAATTTGTTAACGTACTGGTTCCCAGATATGATCTCTGTGTTTCATCTCATAGAGACATGACTTGAGAATGTTACCAGTATAGAAATAAATGGTAGCGCCTAAAATTTAATTCTTAGGAAGTCCAAAAGTGGAGGTAGGTGTAGTATAGAATTTTAGTATAAGTTTAAACTCTTGGAAGTTCAGGGCATATAAATGTTGAAAATATGCCGAACAGCCCTATATTTTGACCTTTGAATAAAATAGTAGTGCATATCAACTTTCCGTTCTGGGATATAATTTTTCACAAAACTTCCTAGTAAAAGTGGCACAGTTTTAGCCGCAAAGAGAGTTCCTATGGGAAATTGCATTGTCTATATTTACAGAATTGCACCCTATATATCCCAAATCGTTCGTTATGCCCGTGACTGTATTGATGTTTTGGATTTCAATGAGCGCAATCTATGTATTACTGGTAAATTATTAAGTCAGGGATTTCGTTACCACATATTTCTTTAAACCTCTACTAAATTCTTCCATAGATACAACGATTTGGTTTGCAAGTTTGGTTGTATCTGTAGAAAACTTATTTTAAACGGAATAGCATATCCTAAATTTTACGATGATGTAGTTAACAGAGCCCGGAAATTTATGTACGATCCGGGTAAACTTACCAATCCATTAAATAAACTTATTATAAAAGGTTACCTATTCAACACTATAACTAAATCTTTGAATATTGTTTTTATTGGTATATGTATTGATTTTGTTATATGTAAATTAAAACCATACTAAATATTACACCTTCACAGTACTACAATCTGTCGATACCTATATTTTGGCATTGCACAATGTCATGTTTTTTACTGACTGTTAATGACGTCTTTACACTAAATACATTGTATGTTGAATGTGTACTGATTGATATTTTAGTCTAAGATACATGATTTTTTATATTAGTTGTTATTGGCTTTGAACAAGCTGTCAGTAACTGAGAGTACTCTCTGTACTTAGTGAATTTTTTGTTGTTAGGGATGAGGGATGGTTATATACCCTGCCACGTTCTGTCTGTGTTTTTGTTTAATGTTTTTGTTTGTATCTATCTGATGAGTTAAGCCTTTTTCAACTGATTTTTATAGTTTGCTCTTATGTTGTGCTGTTACACCACTGTCCCAGGTTAGAGGAATGGTTGAGCGCTCACAAACATGTTTTCCCCAGCCATATTCTTTATGAGCCTGTCCCAAGTCAGGAGCCTGTAGTTTAGTGGTTGTCTTTGGTTGACGTCTGTCATATTTGTTTTCCGTAAACTATTTTGATATAGATTAGGCCGTTAGTTTTCTCAATTGAAATGTTTCATATTTTTCATGTCGGGGCCTTTTAAAGCCGACTATACGGTATGGGTTTTTCTCACTGTTGAAGGTCGTATGGTTGCATATAATTGCTTACATCCACTTTGAACTTTGGTGGATAGTTGTTTCATCGGCAATCATACCGCATCTTCTTATTTTTATATTTATACTGTCGCTAAAGTCAATGAATATAGCTGGGAGACTAAACACACTACCAGATAACTGTCTAGTTGCCTAACCTAATAATTCGTTGTGTTGTGCGTGTTGTGATAATAGGAAACGATTGTATCTATAGATATAACTTTTGATAGAATATATACTACTACCTTTCTAGAAAAACTTGATAACATACCTTTATATCTACCATGTGTTAAATTGGTAAGCGCCTAAAACATAGAAAGGTTTTAAATTGTCTTACATGCATGTCTATATTCACATTGCTAAACTAATTATAGCAGCCCCAAAATAATATCAAATTATTGTTAAAGATGTAATTACCCTGGATGAAAATCACACGCAAACATGATTAACAGAATTCTAATGAGGAATACGTCTTTATTTTTTTGTTTTTTTTCATACCCATAATATTCTAAATCTAGTATATCTGATTATTTTCGATAAATTTCAATCTATTCACATATTTTCTGTTTGAACATATTTTTTTTTTATATTTGTATATCTATCTACATATATGCGAACAAGATGAAATGAAATCGCTTTATTAGATATTTCGGCACAACTGATCCTATTTGTCAGTGTCATTGACTTATATATTTGTCATTGTTTCTTATGCATTGTTGTTAGACTATCTGATATGCATTATATTTGCTGGTTGGTTGTTTTGTATAGACTCTTATATATGTATATATATAGATAAAAAACTAAATTTGAGACAAATATTTAATGTATGCTGCGCCAGTATAATCCTTGGTAATCCGATGTAGAAGTCAGACGTAGACATTAGAATATATACAACGATACTGATATAAGATTGCAGAAATTACCTCATTCAATCTTTTTTCGTCATCATTCTCCCTTTTTTTTTGTCGCCAACTCATTTTTCTTTTTATAAACAAAATAAATTAGAATTTGCAGCATATTTGAATAATGTATATTTACCCCACATCTGTCTTTCATAATCTATATTTTTGATTAATGAACACTAAATTAGACGAATAGTTTTTATTTATCTGCTTGTATATATACGATAAATGTATATTCTAAAGGCAATAAACTCATCATATTTGACTTCTTAAATCATACAAACGGTTAAAAGGTGCTTAAAATATAGTTAATATGAAAATCTTTAAAACATACATGTATACTCGTTTAAAAAACTGTACATATTCGGCAATTTTTCTTATCAGTACATTTATTTAAAGCTCTATTAAAATTTATTTAAAAAACATTTAAATAAGACTTCTAAAGAAATCATCATGAGATAAGACAATGAGTATGTATTCAGTCTATCTCTCAGCTCAGAATTGATGATATATTGCCAAATAAACCTTCTTTTACACTCAGCAGATAATACGGGCACATTTTATAACTTTTCTGCCGTTTTATATATATATGGATAAACCTCCCTTTAATTAAGTGCTTCTAAGATAAATCGTTTATACTATTTGAACAATGTAAATCAGCTGTTTTCACAACATGTGAAGATGTTGCTATTGACATGTCATCACCATGAAAATTTATTTATATTACGTTCAGTAGAATAATGTACAACTTGTTCAGCAATATTAAAAAAAAAGCTTTACCTTTCGAACCATCATTAAAAAATAAAGTTAAAACGTAAAACATTTTTTAAACAGGAACGCGAAAACGATTGTGAAGTATCCCATTCTGAGGATCTGATTTGGGTTTAAAGAGAAGGGAATAAAGGGATAAAAAATAAAGAAAAAGGCAAAATAAAGAAAAAAATAGAGACAAATGGGCTGCAAAAATATAAAGAAAAGAGAATAATTTGCAAAATGTATAGAGAATAGAGAAATATGGCTGAAGGAATTAGATAATACAGAATTAAAGACACTCAATTCTTAACAATACGTTTTACAAAAAGTTGCAAAAACAGGTCACGTATGTGACATATGAAGCCATTCGACAACACACTTTTATAAAACCATATAAATGATATAATTAACACCCTTTATTGATTACGTTTTGGCCGATAGCTATCAAATGCTGATTATTGATTTTCTGTCATAATCATATCGCGTGCCGAGTTCAAGGTAAAAGGCAGAGTGTTGACTGATAAGAGAAAAGATACGAGAAGCCCGAAAACAGAAACAAGATGGACGATCTTAAACCGTTTTATAATTCTTTTGCCACATTTTTTGCAAATTATGATTTTTGTTGCCACACGGAAACCCTGTAAGATGGTAATATTCGAAGGGGATGTTATGACATCGTTTAAAAAAAATGTTTGGCCTAACAAATAACCTTCTTCAGTGAAAATATATTTAGACTTTATATTGTGTGCTGCTTGTTTTAGACCATATATATATATAATATGTAGACTTTCAACAATCAAAAATATCTCAGTTCCCATGCATTTCTGTATTGAGTTGTCTGTATAACTTGTGGAGAGGAGTTGAAAACTTAATTATTAGCATGATAATAAATATTATAAGATATTTTTTTTATATATTTTTTTTAGTTTTTAAGTGATACGAATTAACAAAAAAAATTAAATAAATACTCTGATTAAAATCAGATATATATATATATGTATATATATCAGCAGTGTTTAAGAACATTTGTTGTTCGACCTGTTAGTTAAATGCGTTTTGTTAAAATATACTTTTTCACTTTTTTGATCTTTTGGAAAATGTTGTTTGTGCTGTATTTAGACGTCTCTAACAAGAAATTTGTTTTGCATGCACACGTATAAAAATTGCGGTTTTTATCCAACGCAATCATAGGTTTGAACGTTGTTTTCAATTTAGACTTGTTTATATTTTTCGTTTGGGCTTGTATTATATTTGCCTTCGGGTTTATATGATCCGTTCATCCTATTTTGACTCCTCAAAATTCAAGAGTCTATCCTAAATTGAGGTGAATTGTATGGCTTTCCAAATACCGTTTCGATTCCTAACATCACTGAAGAGACATTAATTGTCGAAATCCGGATATGGTGTACAAAAACCTTTTCGCCTTTTGTTTGCGGTATACCATCTTTTCCGCAAGTTTATTGTTTTCTGTTTAGTATTAAATTTATAATTAAGGTCCATTTATTACATCGGTGATCCGTTTATTTGGCAATCGCCAATGGCATTCAGCAGTGTTTAAGAACATTTGTTTTTTCGACCTGTTAGTCAAATGCGTTTTGTTAAAATATACTTTTTCACCTCTTTGGTTCGAAAAATGTTGTTTGTGCTGTATTTAGACCCCTCTAACAAGAAATTTGTTTTGCATGCACACGTATAAAAATTGCGGTTTTTATCCAACGCAATCATAGGTTTGAACGTTGTTTTCAATTAAGACTTGTTTATATATGTATATATATATGTGCATCAGATACATAGGATAGTAACAAAACGAGTGTCACCGGTGAAAGCTTCCAACCATTCAGGTCCACATGTGTTCACTATCATTTTTGCCGTCATTCGTGTTGATTATTGCAACCTTTCTATGTAAAAGACTTTTGGTCGCCTTATTAGCAATATTGTTACGCCATGATGTTTTTTTTTTAATTCATAACGTTTGCTTTATTGTCTCGCTGGTATCTTCTTTCCATTATGTTAATAACTTATTTATGACCGCATTTTCGTGAGTAGGAATATTGTTTGTGTCATCGATATGTAATAACCCGCAACGACAAAGAGTAAATTCCCATTTCGATTTTAGTTCAATTAGAATTCAATATTATTCCTATTGTTGTTCGATTTCGAAGTAAGGTTATTGGAAATAAGATCAATTGTTCTCATGGTTGCACAGGTTTAACAGGTTTTTGGTTAGGTTTGGAACAATTCAGTGCTGTTTAGATCTATAAATTAAAGTAAAATCCATTTAAGTTGTAGTTATCTTTCTTACGTAAGACATGGATAAATTGCCTAACATGATCTACACAGGCAAATTTTGCTCACATGAATTTCACATGAATCTCGCGTGTAGAATTCAACTCAAACGAGCTTATACATGAAACTCACGTGAAAATTTGCGTGTATATTTCACGTGAATTGATATTCACATTAATCTTACGTGCAATTTTTCACGTGAATTTCACGTGAATTTTAACCTTCAAAAAATTGGTTCTTTTCATGATATTAATTAAATTTAGATATTATTTGAATAACATTATTTTCAAAATTCAAGTGAATTTCACGTGAAAAATAAATTATGTGATTTTCACGTGGAATTAACGTGAGTTTCACACGAGATTCACGTGAAACTCACATGAACTGATTTCATGTGAATTTTACGTACAAGCTCGTTTTGGGCGAAATTCAGGTGATCACAAAGTGATTAAAAATTGTTTTAGAGTTGTCTATCTTTGTCTGTTATTAATTGTAATTCACAAATACCAAAATTAAAATACTACAGACTTTCTGTATATTATACTCATTTGTGTAGAGGTTCCATCCTCTGTTTTTCATTTATAACTTTTACAACTTATACAAAAACAATCATTCTAATTACACATACATTTTATTACACCAACTTGTATTTACATTTTCATGACTAGAATATACATTTTTACTTTATGGCATTGCTTTGGCTACAGAGTATTCTATAATATTTTGTTGAGGCGCCAGGGTGACTACCGATTACCTATACACACTGGCTATCAGCTGACCTATGTTGACATAGTGTCATAAAACCCCTGGTAGTTAAACACGGTTACACCACCACTTACCATGGGGATTGACCGGGGAAAACACTCGTATTACCAATGCTCCAGTTATTAGTGCCCCACCTGTTGGCAGGTGTAGGCCTCCTCTCTATAAGATGAGGTGGAGGAGGTCCCAGAGTCACCCATCTGTAGACCCCACCGTTACCACTAACCACATTTTCCAAACCTGCAAATTGTAGAATTTGTCAGGCCCAGTGCAAGTGCCGAGTGAAATAACCCCCCAATCACTACCAGTCTCCCTGGACCGCCACATGAGAGCCCAAGTCAGCTAGCAAATCTGACTTGGGTTCTCACCTCCACAAAATGTTCATTATTGAAGCATTGAAAAAGTTGAAATTGTTGTGCGAAGAAAGACTCAACCCCCCCCCCCCCCCCCCCGCCCCCCCTTTGTATATTATTTAAGAAAACCTGATTTCCAGTTTGTGATAAATGAGTTCCATCTGTTCTGTATAAAGACACTTCACTTGCCCTAATGTTCTCATGTAAAATAGCTTTCCCCCATTTTCTATTACAAAGTTGTTGACCACTGAATTCACTCTTTTTCTCTTCTGTTCGATTATTGCACCTGCATTCAGGGGTGCAAAATGCCAGTATCTGCGCTGTAGCATTGAGGACCATATTATAATAACATTTTTAAATAAAGCCTGGTAACGTAGGATAGAACATTTTACATTTTCAATTAAACCCTTTCCTGTCAATTCTAAATCTGTCAAATCATTAGCTCCACAGTGAATAAATATAAAATTAGGAGAAGGTAAAAATTTTCTTTTTGCATCCAGTAGGAAGTCCAAATCTTTAATCTGTAAACCAGGTTGCCCAATCCAATATGTTGTAACACCTTTGGACTAAGGTTGGTCCTACCATATTTCTTCGCCTCTACATTGGCCCAATGAACAAGGAACTTCCAACAATCCATAAAATCTTGGGACCTGTGAAAACTTGTAGCTTGTTAGCCTTTTGAAACTAAAAAAATTGCAACCTAATATAGCGCGAATAAGCATGCGATTTCCATCTGCCTAATTTCATAATTACCTCCTCTGAGACCCCCTGTCTGGCTAGTTCCGTGGCTCCCCCAATTCTAAAACTATGTGACCTAAAATGACCTTTACTTATATGAAGAAAATGTAAAGCCTTTTCCAGTATACTGCTGAATTGGTATCTAGTTAAAGGCATACCATTATAATGAATAAACAAATCTTTTTTGTAACAGGTAGGTCGTATCGGACAGTAGTTTTTTCTGTTCTCAGGTATCAATAAAGTAACGGACTTTCCCTTTTGGTCAGTTTTTGACCACCTTACTCTTAGCTCCCGGACTTTTTTCTTAACTAAAATATCAGAAATTGTTAAGTTGGAGCCATTTATAACAGACTTAGTTTTTGAAGTAGTGATTTCCCCTACCCTTAGCAAATCAAAGAAGGCAACTGAAAAAACTGCTGAAAATAAAGCAGCTTCATATTTATTCTTACATACTTTATCTAAACAACCTATCATATCTGCTAACAATTGCACTGTAATTGGTGCTCTAATGTCATTACGTTTCCCTCCTTGAATTTTTTTTATTCCTTCTAATGCCTTGCCAATTATAAAGATGTTTGTAGTATCCTGTATGCCTTGTATTGTATGATGGTATGAAACTCCTGATATATAAGATGATATGCTACCCCCAGACAGACCTTGTACTGACAAAAAAGCTATAAAATTTAGCAAATCATTGACTTGCACTGGCCAATGCTGTTTCAATTTGTAAGATGATCTAAAATTACAAAGTTTTGACAGAGCCAAATTGTATGATTTTTGTGTATGTTTGAACACACCTGTATTGACAATATAATCCGTCACCTGATTTAAATGTTCAAGATCTGTGTTGGAATTTTGGTTGGCCACTGGTCTGCTTCTGGAGCTAGGCTTCTAAACTTCCCCCACTGAGAACGAGAAAGACAATCAGCAATTTGGTTTGGTTTTGAAGGGATATAAATTGCCTTAACTGACGTATTGTTTTTTAAATTCATTAAAACCATTTGTCATACTAAAGTCATAACTCTACTTAATTTGCTAGTTTTCATATTAATGATTTGAACAACCGCCTGATTATCAACATGAAAAATAACCTTTTTGTTAACAAAATATGATTCCCAGGACATAAGTGCTGCTACAACTGGAAACAACTCTAACAATGTCATATCTCTGGTGATTCCAGTTTCAACCCAATGTTTTGGCCATATGCCTTGGGCCCACTGACCTGCAAAATAGATCCAATACCCACCTTTTGACCCCCCTGCACTATCCGTGAACAACTCTAACTTTTCATTTGAAACCCATACATTGTCGGTTATTACAGTGACACCATTGTAATGTTTTAAAATGTCTAACCAAACTTTTAAATCGGCTTTCATCTGCTTGTTTACTCGAATTTTGTAATATGATTTTCTTACCCGATTGTTAAATTTATGAGTCTGCGACAGAAGGTGCGGCCTGGAGCAACCACCTTACAAGCAAAATTCAGGAGCCCAAGAAGAGATTGCATATCTTTAAGAGTTATTTTAGAACTATCTGAGGTATGTCTGATTTTTCGTGAGAGTTTGACAAGTTTTTCATTTGGAAGCCGCATGATTAAATTCTGTGTATCAAATTCTATACCCAAAAAAATAAGTAATGTAGTAGGCAAAGTAGTCTTGTCACTAGCAAGAGGAATACCTATTTTGTCGCATACCTCTTGGAATATCTTCAAAGTATTGCCAACTTTTGATGTTTGGCTCGACTCGACAAAAAGAAAATCATCTTAATAATGGAGGATATTACCATTTCCGCTTTTTTGCTGAATTATCCAATGCAAAGCTTTTGCAAATTTCTCCTACAGGGCACAACTTATTGAGGCCCCCATTGGCATCATTTTTTTAAGATAATATTCACCCTGAAATTTTATCCCGAACAAGTCAAAATCCTGCGGGGCAATTGGCAACAAGCAAAAAGCCGGTTTTACATCACACTGACTTAAACGGGCAAATGTTTTGTGTCTATTAATCAAACATGCTGCTTCGTCCACTGAACTGTACTGCACTGGACAATGATCTTTATCAATAAAATCATTTATTGAATTATTCTCAGGATAGGATAAATGTTGAATAAGTCTAAAATCCCCAGCCTTTTTTGGCACTAGCCCCATTGGTGATACCTGAAGTGTGGGAAAAGACGGGTAAATGTAAGGACCAGCAATGTGACCTAGTTTAACTTCCTTCATTAATTTTTCTTTTAAAATGTTGGGTAGCTGTAATGCACTTTTTAAGTTGGAACTCTCCCTTGGTTCCCTAGAGCCAAAAAAATTTAATGAAAAACCATATTTGAAACCAGATATAATTTCATGTGCTACATTGTTTATTTGTGGGTAAAATTCTAAATAATTTTCAAAGACCGATACTTTAACATGAGTATTTCCTAATGAATAAAATTAATACTTTTTGTTACTTCTTCCTTTGGCCCGGTTATTACATTGGGCCTTTCTGTGTTTGCCACTGCATATTTCACATACATGTTTAGACCTACAACGAGGAAAGTAGGGACAGTCATTACCATTATTATAGTATTTACATGACATATTTACACTTCCACTAGTTACCTGTGATTGTTGATGTGTTATCGTGTTAGTGTTTGAAAGTGAAGCTGCATTTGAGTTATAATGACCACGATTTTGTGTATTTGTTCTATAACCCTGTGATTGCACTGACACATTGTTTTGTACTGTAGGAGATGTGATGTGTAATAGCCAATATTCACCGTGTATGTTTCCCCAAAATAAATTTGGATTCTTTTCTATTTTAAGCCTAAATTGCTCGTCATAGGTGGCCCAGTTTTCTAACCTCGTTGCCGCTAATCTTATATCGCGCATATATTTCAACAATTCCTGTGCCCGTGTCCTGCATTTCTCAATGTAGACACTCATAAAAACCATGAATGCTGAAGTCCATTCATTTATGGACAAATAAACACCCGACGATCTTTTTTTAATGCAAATGTTTCCCCTTTTGAATTTCAAATCGCCCTCGTCAACCTCCTCCATTTCTGTTTGCGTTCTCAAAAGATAATGAAGCTCTATAAACTTTCCCTCCTAAATCTTTTCCTTAATTTCAAAAGGCACGTGTTCCCCTACTGTGTCATGAATGCTAGACTCTTGTGTCGGAGTGAAATCAATGGAATTATTTGCAATTTCAAAATTTTTGTGTGACGAGTCGTGCCTAAAAGAGGGGAATGCCCATGCATCCTCCTCCGACTCATTACCTGATGATATTTCAGCATTTTCTTCTGGTCCTTGTGTCTCCACGTGTCCAACCTCCTGTGTTTTCCTGACCATTCTTTCCGTCCAACTTCGTCCTTCTTTTGGGTGATTTCTTCGTTCCGCACTCCCTGTCCGTCTTTCCTGCTGGTCGTCCTCCTCTTCTTTCCAATGGCCCTTGATGGCGATCCCCTGGCATTTCTTTTGTTTGGCATCTTTTCGTTTAAATAATTTAACTAATTTCTGCAGCACCTGCTTTGTTGTCGACAGCAAATTAACAAATGCCCGATACGGGAATTCCAAAATTCAGATTCCACCTGAGAGGGCCATCTATGGCCATGCCAAATATGGTAATGTGCTAAAGGCTGCAACATCCACACCCCCACACAAATATTTGATTGAATTAAACCAGATTATTGAAAATATAACATTTTGATAATCTCTATTAAATAAAAATAAATAGTAGCAAAACTGCAGTCATGAAAGTACAATAGCAAATTCAAATGCATGCGGAACAGCGACAATTTCAACCATTCAAGGCGGATTACGCTTTCTAATTAAACAAAAAACTGTTTTCCGCCCTGATATTGCCCTGAATTATTTTCAAATATATGTATATCTAAACGATTATTTACCATTTGTAGATGTTCTTATCTTTGAAACATGTACTATATTGCTGGACATTAAAATAATACTTTTTAGTTTTAAGTTTTAAGTTTTAAAAAACTGTTCAAACATGAAGGAGCCATATTATTTAAAGTCTTAAAGTCTTTAAAGCCAAAGTCCTGATTCTGCGCACCAAAAAAGTTGACACCTTAGCCTTAACCACTAGTTGTAAATATATCATTCACAAACTGGAGTGCTCTTTCTTCACTATTTTCTAGTTTAGTGGTATTTTTTTTTTTCAATGCAAAACGCCACGCCAAAGGTTGAAATTAAAGTTTTCTTTTTGATAGATATGACCTTGAAAAGAACCCTGAATGAGAAAAAGCACAATACAGCTATAATTTGTCAAGATAACGTTTTTGAGGTAAACGATTAAAACTGCGGCCATGTAGTGTGATCTTTCATGTGTGGCCTCACCTAAACGCACACGAATATAGATTAATATTTGGTCGAAAAAATCAAACAGTTCATTTTCGTATATAACTTGGCAAAAATGGGTAAAACACTCATTGGTGTTTAATTAGTTGTTACTAATGGATTATTTTCTTGATTAAGTGGAGTGAATTCTCCCTCCTATAGTTGGAGATACAACAGTGTCAACAGGTATTTTTTTTTTATTTGACTTATGTGAAATTAGGTCAGCAGTTTAAGGGGGGGAGGGGGGGGAATCCTTGGAAAGTTGACGACGACGACGGTGGACGAGGACGAACTACGACGCCGGACGGACGGACGCCAAGTGATTGCAAAAGATCACGTTTCTTCGTGGCAAGGTACGTGGAAACATGTAGACAGGTAAAAAAATTAGTTGCAAACTTTTTTGTTTACACTTGGCGATATAAATATTTTTAGGCAGTAGTTAACCGATGTCCTACAAATAGTTTTCTTAGTCACATAACGCAACTAAATTATTTTTAGATAACATAAATGATATCATTTACATGAAATATTTTTTTTGTTTACTTATCTTATCCCGAATCCATTAGCCTCGAACGAGTCTTTATTGCTTCAACGTAACATTCCACTATTTTGAAAGAGTTGGGTTTGTCAAAATTTAAAAATGACACTAAACTTTTTATCATTAATGCTTGTTTAGCCATATTGACCCTGACGTATCTCGTTATGTATTTACCTTGGATTTCAAATTTTTCGGTTTGAGCGTTCCCTGAAGTTGATTCAGATAAGCGCTTCAAATGCACAAAATTATTTTCTGTGACTAGCACTACGTAGATATCGCTGATAGTGATTTTCTAGTCTCCGAAGGTATCTTTAACACAGTGGCCAGTGCTTCGGTACTGACATTTAAACCGAAACCTTTATCAAATTCTATGTTAATAGATTTAGAAATTATGTTACTAAAATTCAAAATCCTTAATGCAAACTTGACCTTAGATGGATTTTACTATTCTTTTCTGTCTCTTTTGTTATAAACATTGTAGCATCTGATGTGTTTCAGCATTTGCCATTTCTGGTTTTCAAATTTTATATGTTTGAGCGCTTTTGATTTTTGTTGATGAAGTTTACATTTGCGTCGGTTTTTTTTATCGTTTAGAGTAATCAAAAACAAAACCGAAAACAGTAGTGATTTCGATTTACGTTTTTGATATTGAAAAACAATATTGAAAAACGACTTATGATTTCAATTTATGTTTTCGGGAAGTCCTTTATAAAATCAAAAGCTCAATCACATCAAACGAATTGAAAACAACTGTCATATTCCTGACTTGGTACAGGTATTTCCATATGCAGGAAATGGTGAATCAAACCTGGTTTTATAGCTATCTTAACCTCTCACTTGTCTGACAATCGTATAAAATTCCATTATATTGACAACAATGTGTGAGGAAACCAAACAGACATGATAGGTAAAAATGTCAAATATTGGGGTACAACAGTCAACATTGTAATATAATCTTAATCACTATAAAACAAATAACTATTTCATCAAAACAAAGACTTTCAAATTTCTTATTTTTGTCTATATTAATAAATAAAATTGTAAAATAAAATATTAAATGGATTAACAATTTATACTATACAATTAAATATACTAGGAAGATTTTTAAAATCCATATACTTTATTACTTCCTTGACAAGATAACTATTAAAGTATACGAAGTATTTATCAAATTCAAAGCGTGCGGGCGCTTAAAGAAGAGGTAAGCCAAAGGTGCTCTGCATATGTTTAACTCAAACTGTCTAAATCTAAAACTGGTCAAATCCTACTGGAAATTTATTATTTAAGAGTCTATATCCAATGACTTCCACGGTAAAATAATATGTCACAAATTTATATATTTCCATAGAATAAAATGTCATTTAGCTCTATATGCTGCTGTTGAAGGTAGTTTGATACGAAATTGCAAAGACGTAGAGCCAAATTTCCCTGTTTTTGTTTCACTCAAAGGGTTTTAATTCTAACATTTGTTTTATCATGTTTATATTTGCCTTTATTATTAAAGCGCTGCGTAGCTTTACTATCCTTTACAGAATTTTGGTTGAAGTGAACGATGCCTACTTATACATTTGAAGAATAACGCCTCCTCTGGTGTTTATAATTGTGTGGTCTAGTTAGATATACACCATTATATTGTTAGAATATAAAGAACATTCATTAGGCTATGATACTATGACATTAGATTAAGATTGAAAGACTTTAAGAAAATAGCCTTTGTGTTATAAACACAGGGACAGCACGTATAAGCAGCTGCTGTGGTACGAATGGGTTGATACATTGAATAAGTTCAAATATCTTATATGATGAAACAAAACCTTCAACGCAAAAAAAAAGACAAAAAGAACGAGGGCTCAACGTACAAATTGTTTGTGAACAATAAGCGTACTTGGTTGGTTTTCCCGTTTGAATGGTTTTACACTAGTCATTTCTGGGGCCCTTTATAGCTTGCTGTTCGGTGAGAGCCAATGCTCCGTGTTGAAGACCGCACTTTGACCTATAATGGTTTACTTTTACAAATTGTGACTTGGATGGAGAGTTGTCTCATTGGCACTCATAACACATCTTTTTATATCTTTATTTTTTTATTTTTTAACAACTTAGTGTAGTATGAGAGTTCTTATAAGGACTGGGGTGAAACTATTTTCTAGTAGATATAGTTACAATACGGCATAGATAGCTAATTAGAACTGTCATTCCCTGTATGACACATGATTCATATACACAGTGAGGTCCTTAATGGGCTTCCGCATACTAATGCACCAACTGTTTTGTCTCTGAGGAACATACAGCCTTGCTTTATTTTAAATTAACAATGCATATATATATACTGATCTAAGTTATCTAAAAAAAAATGCAGTACCCCGTGTTTTTATAAATGTTTGTACTGTTTTAGCATTTTACAATGAGATTGTTGGGCAAATTTTGACAGACTTTGTAAGGTATATTTGTCCAAATAATTTATATATTGTTGTAAAACCACGCATAGGTGTCCTGCAATGCGCATATTTAGTGTAATAGAAATAGAAATGTAACAAAGAAATCTGTTCAAACCGGTGCTTATTATCATTATTAAGTCAATTTGCAACTTATTTTAGGGATTTCCATCTAACTATGAATGAAGTGAAGAACATCAACGAAAGCACCGTTCCTTACCTTTTTGTAATTTTTCTTGTGTGCGTACTGATTTTCACGAATTGGTTCACCGTATTCATCTTTTCCCATTTCAAACCACTTTATCGTGTCATTACAACCATTACCCATCCACTACGGTAAATTTAAGAAAGTTTGTTTTGCCTCAATTTGTGTGATTTTTATAGATGAAAGAAGTTAGACGTGCTAGTCAACTAATAAGTTTGACCTAGTTTAAAAGGGCCTCGACGATGCTCTGCAGTGTGCACGCTGTCAAGTCTGTCCTTCAACACTTCTATGTCGTGACATAAGTCATGATTGTGCCGACAAAAATTCTCATGAAAAATGTTAACTACGTTACGACTTATATAAAGAAGTTCATATTTATTATAACTGTGGATAAAATCGGACTTTTTGAAATATGAACATGATGAATTATAAATTTTGAAAACATTTCTTTTTTTTTTTAGAATTTCAACAAAACAAGTTAAATAGGTTACATAATGCTTTTAAAATATTATTTTAAATATCAAACAATGTATTATAATTTTAGGGAACATGTTTAGGGAACATATTGGCTAAATAGAAACCTAGTTTTGTTAAAAACTCTCATTGTTATTTTTTGTTTTTTTGTTGTTTTTTTTTTTTTTTTTTGGTAGGGGGGGGGGGGGGGGGTTCTGTATGCTATGATGTTATCAACAAAAATGACAAACAGTTATAATATGCTATCCAAAATTGTTAACTGTTGTCAAAAATGTAATAAAAAAAAAATGACAAATAGATCGGCAATGATATATGGTTACGTAAAAAAATGACTTATTATAACTAATATTTATTGGATTTGTTAAAAACTTATGAACAATGTCTTTTTGTGCTTTGATTTAATCAAAATTTTAAATTTAGGATTAACAATTCGAAACTATTCCAAATTGATTTTAGGTGTCATAAATAAATTCACAAAAAAGTGTAATATTTTATTTCTTGTAAAATATGTAAAAAGGATCTTTTTATGATATGATTTCAACCACAAAATACCTGTATACTATATTTAATTGTTTTCGGTGTCGTATATAAGGTTAAATCTTACCTTTTTTTAAATAAAGAAATTTTGAAAATTATATCAAAACTATATGATAAAAATTTTTGATATGGTCTCAAATACCTGATCACTACATTAGAGAAAACTGACATTCTGCGGAGAGAGGTGGAGAAGGCAGGATGGTTAATATTCTGGTCTGGTAAATATTGCAAATATAACCTCGAAATAACAGCGACATAACAAAATTGGTCAGACTACCAACAGTTAAAAGTAAAATAACAAAAATACCGAACTCCGAAGAAAATTTAAAACGGAAAGTCCCTAATCAAATGGCAAAATCAAAAGCTCAAACATATCACACGAATGGATAACAACTGTCATATTCCTGACTTGGTATAGGCATTTTCTTTTGTAGAAAATGGGGGATTAAACCTGATTTTATAGCTAGCTAAACCCCTCACTGGTATGACAGTCGCATAAAATTCCATTATATTGACAACGATGTATGAACAAAACAAACAGACAAAATAGGTAAAAATGTCAAAAATAGGGATACTACGGTCAACATTGTGTTATTATCTTAATCACTATAAAAACAAACAAATATATCAACAAAGGAACACAATTTACCTGTGTAAAATATGACGCAGATTTTTTTAAAAGTGATGATTTTCTAAATATTGTTTAACATTTCACAGTGGTATCATACTTTAACTTTGTTTCAACCTGTTTATTTACTTTAGATCTTAGTAATTTATCCCTTATAATTTTTATTAACTATGTATTTGCATTCAGGTATCACAGATCAAAGTTATTCGTTCATTGTGTGTTAATTTACGTTTTTTGATTGAGTTAAGCCTTCCAATTGATATTTTATAGTGCGTCTTTCTATGTTGTGATGTCATACTATTGTTTCAGAGAAAGGGAGAAGGTGTGGTACCATTAAAACGTGTAATCCCTCCGATTGCACCTGTCCTAAGTCAGGAATTTAATGTACAGTAGTTGTCGTCTGTTTATGTAGTTCATACGTGTTTCTCGTTTCTCGTTTTATATAGATTAGACCGTTAGTTTTCCCGTTTAAATGGTTATACACTAGTAATTTTTGGAGCCCTTTATAGCTTGCTGTTCGGTGAGAGCCAATGCTCCGTGTTGAAGGCCGTACTTTGACCTATAATGGTTTACTTTTATAAATTGTTACTTGGATGGAGAGTTGTCTCATTGGCACTCATACCACATCTTCCTATATCTATATACAAAAAGGCATATAGAAAAAGCACATTAGCAAAAAGGAAACACAAGAATACAAAAAAAAGCGAATATATCGCTGCGAATATACCGCTGCCCCCTTGCAAGAATATCAAATACTCGTCCCTTATTAAAGTCATACCGTTGTTTTTGTTTCTCTCGTTAGATGTTTTTGATAAAAGTAACTCCCGAAAAGCGCTTCGGACGTTATAAATTTATTAAGTGTTATTTTCCTTTTTCACATTTTGCCATTCTGGACTATTATAGTTTACAATACGTTATTATGGATATTACTTATTGTTGAAGACCGTAAAGTGACCAATGATATAGTGTAATTACCTGTTGCTTTCTGTATTGGCCTTGTTATAGATTCGAGGGTAGTGATATTTGCAACGAGACTCGAAAAGTTAAGGGTCGATGCAGTTGATCAAGAATCTATAACAGGGTAAAACAATTCAGTTCCGTTCAGAACACTTTTATTAGATGAGTCTTATCCTTTGATTTTACTGAACAACTTAACGTGAATCAGGAAGCAGAATTCATTTTTCGTAGTCACGATGATTTCTCGTCCAAATACTTCATTTATGCTAATTCGAGCGTAGTATTGGCTGATGGACGTAAGTCGTTAACTATAAACTACCAAACAATGTGTTATGATTGCCAATGAGACAACTTTTTACAAGAGACCAAATGACACAGAAATTAACAACTATAGGTCACCGTACGGTCTTCAACAATGAGCAAAACCTCATACCGCATAGTCAGCTATAAAAGGCCCCGAGATGACAAACGTAAAACAATTTGAAAACTAACGGCCTAATTTCTGTACAAAAATATGAACGAAAAACAAATATGTAACAGCAACAAACGACTACCACTGAATTACAGGCTCCTGACTTAGGACAGGCACATATATACAGAAAGCTTTCCTCAGTGAAAACAAACGGATTTTGGCATTTTCGTGAAAACAACGTATTTTTGGTGAATATGAAGATAAGATAAAACAAATACCTGTCAATTAGAAAACAAGTTACCAAAGTGCAAAGGACACGGATATGAAGAAAAAATGTTATTATATAGCCTTTTACCGCTTAGAAAAAGGTAGGTAAGGTCTTTTGGCATTACAAACGGGTTTGACGCATTCTGAAACAAAACAAAACAAACGCACTTCCAATTGCTCACTTTCAATAAGCTTTCGCAGTAATTTACCTTAACTAAACACCTTCAACTGTTACGGTTCTCATACATATTTGGATTTGCAATATTCGGGTTTGAACGTTCGAAATAAAAGTATATCCAGACGTTTCTGGACGCATAACATTTACATTTTTTTACCTTTATAATGTACTTATTTCACCATATTATATTTCAATGTTCGGCAAATCGTGATATCTGGATCGATACCGTTGTTTGCCAAAAAGTTAGGAAGTTCAAGATGTGTAGTGAGTTTCAAGTTATGTGACAAATCTTCATGGTAATTACCTTTACCAAAATGTTTAACCTTATTCGAAACAGACTAATGGACAAATAGACAAACTGATGAACGCAGCAAAAAAACATCCTCTCTCCCTTTCAATACAGACGAGGCATACAAAAAAGAGCAGACATAAACGACTGGAATTAACATTTTTACCATCATTGCAGATGTCAACCTATTCTGTTAATTATCACTTTTATGATGCACTGACAACAAAACCCCTTGTTTTATATTGTTCAACAACAGCTGCAGATATTTACATACCCCTTTTTTGTAAATTTCTAAATGAACAATTGCAAATTAACAATCATGACTGTTGTTCATTTTATAGCCTTGCTATTATGATTTATTTATGTTATATTTTTAAAACAATATATAAAAAAAAAACGGATTTTAACCTCCTTAATCTATCTGATGGTGGTAACGACTGTTTCCTTTTCGTTGGATTGCCTATTTCATGCTTTTTCAATAAATGTGTTTAATCATTAATTGAAATTGAATGAGAAGTTTAAATATCAAAGACAAAATGACCAAATTCATTTATTTCTGTGTAAAACCAACGTATTTTGCTACACGCGAGTTCGTTTTCACTTGCTGTCGTTTGTCACAGTTCGAGGCCATTGTCAGTCGTTGAGTTTGTCTATTCAACGCAATCTTATTGTCAGTGGAAGTACTTTTCCAAATCAATGCGAGATTATTATTTATAAGTGTCTTGTAAAAGAATTAGAAATAAATGAGCACTCAGGTAATCCCACATACAAAAACATATCATTTGACAAGGATGAGAATTTGGCGAATCATAAGTTCTTCATGGCTTGAACGAACATTACATTGAACAGCAAATCGGAGGATTTACCTGGTTTGCATTGGATACCTAAGCTTCACAAAATTCCGTACAAACAACGGTACATTGCCGGCTCATCTGCATGTTCGAAGAAAGAATTGTCCATTAGATTGATAAAGACTCTGTCTGCAGTGAAAGAGGGTCTTCAGAAATACAGTGAAACTGTTTACTCGCGTAGTAGTATTAACCATATATGGATTCTAAAAAAAACTCTAAAGAACTTCTGGATAATTTTAAATCTCAATCCTTCTCTGAAATTAGTTCTATCAAAACATTTGATTTTTCAACCATGCATACCACCATTCTCCATGTGAAATTGAAAAATCGTCTAAAAGAAAAAATCCACAATGTTTTCAACATAAAAATGGTACCATACGCTATAAATTTATTACTTTGGGATACCTAACGAGATATTTTGTTAATAGTGAACAAAAAAGTAAAACATGCTACACAGAGGAACAATTTATCAATATGCTGGAGTTTCTTATTGACAACATATTTGTTAAATTTGGAGGTAGACTTTTCCAACAAATTGTCGGCATTCCTATGGGAACGAACTGTGCGCCTCTCCTTGCCGACCTCTTCTTATTTTCATATGAGTCAGAGTTCCTTCAGACACTTGTCAAAAACAAGAAGATCAAAGAAGCCAGATCATTATATTTCACATTCAGATATATTGAGGATGTTCTTTCCATTAACAATCCATTTTTTTCTGATTGGGTTCCATTTATATATCCTAAAGAACTAGAAAGTAAAGAAACAACAGACACGGCTTCCTCTGCCTCGTGTTTAGACTTATACCTCGAATTTGACATAAGCGATCATTTCAGTACCAGAATCTTTGACAAACGAGACGATCATTTCAATACCAGAATCTTTGACAAACGAGACGATCTTAATTTTGAAATTGTTAATTTCCCCCACCTTAGTAGCAATATACCAACTTCACCTGTATATGGGATATACATTTTCCAAATCATTCGGTATTCAAGAGCTTGCAGCTGCTACTCAGACTTTGTAAAACGTCACCAGTGTCTAAGAGAAATTTGATGAACCAGGGGTATGTCAAAGAAAGTCTCGTGCTTTTTCTAAAACAGTTCTCTGGAAGATGCCTAGACCTTGTTGATACATATTCCGTATCAACTTCACAGATAATACACGATGGTCTTGAAGTATAGATTCTAGGTACTGACGTTGTTTATCATCTTAATAACGTGTTATAGTATTATTGTATTTGTTTTTTTTTTTAAATTATTTTTTTTACTTCAGTTTATTTTTTGGTAATATCTATTTGACGTGGCTCAGTATTTATACATCCCGTCATTGTGTCATTTTGCTGTGGTAAATTTTTGTATTCTAATCTTTCGTGTTTGCTAATGTGCTTTGTCTATAAGTTTTTTTGTTTTTCTTTGTTGACATATTTGTTTGTTTTTATAGTGATTAAGATTATACCACAATGCTGACTGCTGTACCCCTATTTTTGACATTTTTACCTATTATGTCTGTTTGTTTTGTTCACACATCGTTTTCAATATAATGGAAATGTATGCGACTGCCATACCAGGTTTAATCCATCCACCATTTTCTACATAAGAAAATTCTTGTACCAAGTCAGGAATATGACAGTTGTTATCCATTCGTTTGATGTGTTTAGAATTTTCCTCGGAGTTAGGTAATTTTGTTATTTTACTTTTTGTTGACTTTTGTTAAATCATAGTTTGGTGTATCTCTTTATTAACGTTGTGTTATAGCTGTCATAACATTAACAGTACCAAATTTCGTGCTTCGGGTGCGAATTTTGAAAATACATGCATTTTCACTGTCTAACGACATGATTAAAAGCACTTGTATAGTGATCCAAAATAAAAGGGAAGATCTCCTTTAAATTAGAGGGAAGTATCAAAGCAGTAAGCCTTGTGTACATCAAACCTAAATCAGTAAAAAATCTACCAGAAATGACAGCAAAACTTGTTTTAAAGATTGCTCCTCTTTACGTTAAGTACAAGCACTATCACCTAAAAATGTGTACTCTTCATGTTATATGTTTTAAATTGAAACCAATAATAGAAAGGAAGGATATACGAAAGGGATCATATATTAGAAAAAACAAACAAATTTTGTTAATTTAATGATCTGTTAAATGAACTATGCAAATTTTGAGAGGGTAATATAATTTATTTGTAAGGCTTTTCATAAAAAAAAGGACATCATATGTTTTTTTTTTTTTATTTTACGACTGTAAATACAGACTTTTTTGTTTGTTTGATAACATTTTTAATTTTGGACACATACGGGGAGATAATTCAGATTTTGTAACTTTTATACAGGAATGTGTTGTAAATTCAACTTTTTGGTTTTGTAGCAGGAAAACGAGTCTCGTGACCCAATTTGTTATATTTTCTCTCGAAGCGCATTATCCTATAATTGTATCGTCTTGTTTTCTTTCTATTAGAAATTGGGTTTTTATGTAAATCAATACAAAACCTTAAAATTTTGCATAACCTGTAGTTTGTAAAAAGACTCATGACCCATTTGTTCCATTATATATTTTTTTAAAAGCATGATTTAAATCACATTTTGGCAAATTATAAAAAAAAGTCTATAGATTTTAAACCAGGCCTCTAATCTACCGTAAGTGAGCATACATTTTTGATTATGTCATATGATGATTCGTTCATTACTAGATATTATAAGACAACCATTAGTTTTGCCATCAAGAAAAGATTACCATAAGTATAAAACAAAAGGAAAATACAAGGATAAACAACGAAAAATATAGAATAGTCCACCGAAGTATGTTCTGATAGAATGTCTGAAACCATTCCTGCTCAAATATCTGTCATATATAAGAAAAGGACGATGGCATTATAGATCTTATGATTATGATAAAAATCTTCAATAACGGTCAATCAAGATTAGGTCCATAAGTCTTACTTTGACCCGTCCTAGTATATTTTTAAGCTATGTATTATTAATCGACGAACAGGAGTTCCCATGAAAGAACCATCCCTCTCTTGAAGAAATCTTGAATAAACATATTGTTTAAGTTAATATTTGTGGAAGTGATCGCTATTATTGTTGTTGCCTACTTGTATAATTTGTATTAAACTAATTTTCTTTTCGTTGCTGACAAATAAACTTTTTTCTTTACTTTTGTTACATCATATCCGTCAAATGTACGTAGAATCGAGTTCATCTTGATTAAATTTAACTACACTCATGTTGTTGCTATTATTGATTAATAAATCAACTGATCTGTTGTCTGACTGACTGCCACTGGAAGCCACAGAAAATCGTGCTCCTGTAATGAAAACAAAATCAAATATTTCCCTCTTGTAACTGCTTTATATTTTTGAAATACATCACACGATTTGCAAATGTCTCTCCTATTATCTTCTTTATATTATGTATTGTTTTTTTATTAATCACAAGAGTTCCAAATGTAGTGCGCAACAATAAAAATTAGAAAAGTACAATGCCGAATGTAAATACAAGACAAATGTTGGACAAACAGGGAGTATAGTCAAACACACTATAGTCATGACCTATTTTTCATAACATTAAATATTGTTCATTATCATGATTATAACTTTGATATGATGCATAACTATAGTTTGTTTTTTGTTATTGGAGGATGGGTTTTAAATCACCACTTTGTAATTTTTCAACAACTATCTTTAATATGAAGCGAATCCGTACTATTGATGCTGCATAGACACCTGCTTATTTTGTAATAGTGTATGTTGACCTCTAGTATTTTTGGATTGTGTGTGTAGTTTGGTTACTGTCTCATTGACGTATGTGACAACTCTATTAGTAAAAAAAAACAATCTGTAATAAGATAATGTTTTATCACATCTTGTTTACATTGTACGATATACGGTGAAATATTAGTTATCTTGGTGTAATCAGGGGTGTACAGAATTTAACACCGTTGTTGAAAATTCATACACCCTGAGGCGCAGCCAAATGGTTGTATGAATTTTCAACAACGGTGTAAAATTCCGTACACCCCTGATTACACCAATATAACGAATTTATTTCTTATGAACAATTCCTTTACTCATTTTTAAACCGGGATGTAAAATTAAAAAATGCTAATGAAAAATTTCCAGTGTTACATTTTTTCAACGTCGATGTTGCTGCGCATTGTCAAATACTTTTTTTCTTTATTTTGGGGATTCAGAAAAAAAAATTTGTTCTTTTGAATTTTCGGGGGAAATTTTTGTCCTAAAATTTATTTATTTTTCATTTTTTATATTTATTTTTTTTTGACATTTTATTTATTTTTGTTTTATTTTTTTTTTTTTGACATTTTAATTTTTTTTCTTCATTTTGGCAATTTTATTTTATTTTTTTATTTTTTGGCAAAATTTTATTTATCCCGGGGTGAACAAGGGTGGGGTGATATTTACACCGGGGTAATTAACCAATCAGATTGCAGTATTTTTCCTGCATAAGAAATAATAATATTTACACTTTACGTGGATGTTGTTAATATGAAAATAAGGAGATGTGGTATGGTTACTAATGGGCGAGAATCATCATGACGTGAACAATGCAATTAGATATGCCCATATGGCCTTCAACAATTCGTAAACGCCAAACCGTAGAGTAAGTTATAAAATTCCCTACATGACAAAATATGAACATTTCAAACGAGAAACCCAACTGCCTGATTTATGACAAAATCAACCAACGAATACAAGTGTAACAGACAGCAACCACTGCCAACAGTGGAATTACATATTATTGACTTAGGACAAACACTTGGATAAAGTAGTTGTGTTAAACATGTGTGTGATCCCCGAAACTTCACCCTACCCTGAGACAGTGAATTAAAAGTACAACATAAGAACAAATTCTAAATATCAGTTAAGAATAGCTTATTTCCACAGATTGGTACGAAGCACCAAAAAAATCAACAAGTTACATTAGAACAAAATATACAATAGCTATTCAACAGCCAATTAAAACTTGTAAATACATCACGTTATCCAGAACTTACATATCAACCAGGATATCACAATATATTTAGTGTAATACAGCAGTGTGCGCAAGGCATGATCTTGTGCAATGCCAAATATAGAAAACAGTGATGACATGATTTAGGACTAGTAGTATTCATTTCTGTAACTGTTACCAACGAATTCCTATAGTTTTTGTTATAAATAATATTACTTTAGATAACCTTTTTTTTCATATCTATCTGATACTGGCAATTTAACGATCCTGCAAATCCTTCAAATCTAAACGAAATAAGAAAAAAAATAGGTTCCTTTATAAAACAATATTTGGAGCTGAGGACAAGGGACTCCAGCTTATTTTTAAGCTTGTTTATGATCAATGAATTAAAATCATTTTATTTTGTTTTTGTATTTGAAATGTAATTGTCACAAGTAGTAACTATGTGAGAAAAAATCGTGGTCTCAGGCAACTTTTGACAATTGATGTTTGCCACAAAGTAGAGGGATCATTATGTTAGTACAAATGTCAAAAGATTAGCTGCAAATGAAATATTAGAAATATTAAATAGTCTTGAATAGGAAAAGGACAAAGGGGATATTTAAGACAACGCCATAAGAACATCAAATCATACCACACCTTTTAATTTTTATAATAATATAGTGTTACCGAAGCAAAGGAGATGGATACACCATACGCTTATAACGAAAGAATGACAGAAACGTCGAAGGTGAAAATGACAAAGACAAGGTTGGTGTCCACAATATAAAACAAGACATGGCATGAAACACAGACGACGCTCATATAGTTCTGGAAGAACAGTTTTAAACAAGACGTTGCAATGGACAAATGACAAGATGACATAGATATAGAATGAATAGAGCACGGAATCGTGAAAAATGAGACGTATTGTGGACTGTTTTGAAAGAAATTAATTTGCCTTCACTGTTGTAGTGATCAATCAATATGTTGTTGTTGGATAATTGAAGTTATTTTGGTGAATGTTATGTGTATAATCTATTACCTGCACTATTGATCTCAGCTTGGACTTTAAATACATCTTGTTCATTACTGTTTATCTCTGAAATAAGCATAACATATGAGCAACTTTAATCATATCATCCAATGTATACGTATTCATAATTTTTTTATGCAATGTTTTTTTTTTTATCGTTCGATATCTTGTTGTAATCGACTATTGATAAAAGATCATACTTGTCTATCTGAATATATTTCAAATCAAAATCCGAGTAAGTTATAATAAACTATATTTTACGCATATATACTGACTTGATATTAAGTAAAGGATATAAGCCGATAACAGTCCATTCTGTTAAATATTGGACAATATTTTCAATAGTTTAAAGAATGAGCTGTTAGAGGCTTATATCTTACTTAAAAAATTGTTTGTAACTTATCAAAGAAGATGACAAAATCAAACAAATACACACCATTTGGTAAACTACATGTATAGCTATATGAACATGAAGACACAGTGCATGTGTATCATGCTTTTTTGCGTGCGCTAGAACTACATTATATATTTTCCGTTAATTCCTTCACATATATTTGGTGTATAAAATAGATAAAGACGATGAAAGTATATTCTTTCTGACAAGAAGATTGCGATGTCGAATGATTGTTTTGTTTTAATCTTTGGATTAAAATCAAATCTGTGTTCATATAAATCCGATTGCAATTCGGACAACGAGGAGGATTTAGTTATAGTAGCTAATAATGGTAATTTTGCTTATATATTTTTTAATGTAGTCCTCTCCAATTATTCATTATTCCATCTGAGGAAAAATACACGAAGCTTGAAGGTTCATGTTGCAGAAAAAGATTCAATTATTTGATTTCAAGAGACAATTTCTAAAAAACAAACAACACTACGAAATAAGTGAGAATCGGACACACGATTGATTTCTTAAATTCCTGTAACGTGTACCTTTCATCTGTTTTTTATATTCATCTTCGTATATAAGCGAAGTTTTGCTTTATATTCGTTTACAGGCAATAATATTAGATTTTTTAAACAAACAAATTGCAAATCAACGCCGACACCTGAAAATTATAAAACATTGTAGTCCCCTATTTCATGAAGCAAGTTCTTGATTTGTATTTTGTAAACTGGTTGAGGTTTAGGTTGTATAGCAACTTCTTGATTAGCTGAAATGTGCAAGGAACAATCTGTGGCTTGCACATCAACACTTGGTTAAATATCTACTTCAGATGAACGATTTCTCCTAATTATGATAATACAATTATTTCTTTGTGGTCCTCGTATTACGGCATGATCTATCAAGCGTTAGAAGCATTTTTCAATTATGATTTTATTGTAGCTGATGTTAGGAAGAATGATGGTAACGCAGATGCCGATTTTTGTACCCAAAGACGAACGAGGATATCAAAAATGTATGCAAAGAGAAGTACCAAAACCAAAATTTAGAACGAGCATTGTCAACCAAATTGTTGCTAAAGGAGACAACCTTGTTCATGAGAAAAATGGCTGTGAAAAAGTATTGACGCTGGTAGTGTTAAAATCAATAGTTTATTTCAAGAAACCGTCTTGATGAGTGACAAAATTATTCTATTGGAAGGTGACCTTAATGAAAATAATGTGTGTAAATGTCATCTGTACTTTCGTTTAAATTTTTTTTCAACTATCATTTAACTTTAAGAAACAATTATGCTACCTTAGAGGAGGACTATTCTTAAAAATATTGGACAGTTAAAGTTAACATAATGGTTTCTTACAGGTAAGTAATAGTCCAATCACTAAAACAAAGAACGGATACAACAATAGAAAGACGTCACAACAATGTTTTAACTCGAGTAATTTAATTTCAATACAATTGTAAACGAGCATATCATCACTCATTCAAACAAATAACGATAGTTGATATCATGCTCACGAGTTGTTTAACCTATTTCTTTTTTGGTAAACATCATCATTAAAAACTCTGTGAATCTTTGATCTAGTCTTTTGCACTGGCATACAAGTATGACGGCATATGTTTTGTTACGGCATCAAACTTGAACATCAGACATTAAACAACTTTATGTACACTGCAGAACGTAATAAATTTTTTTACAAATTTAAAGAAGATTTCAGATGAAAAATGTGATCGTTTTGTACATTATTTCTTTTTTAAATCTCATAACTCTGTTGCCATGGTCGAAAAGTACATCATCATAACCTTCAAAATCCATCAATGAGCTAACGAAAAGCCAATGGAAATGTCGTAATATTGTCTCATGAAGCCTGATAGGCTAATCAAATTAAAGTCCTTTTTCGTATCACTTTTGCATATCACACTCCTAGCAATGTGATACGTGAAATATCTCTTCATGTGAGAAAAAGTTAACAGGCCACAAACAAAATAGAAAAATTCTTTGAGGCTCCGGAATACGTATTACAATTTTTTTCAATCCACCACTTTAGAAACGAAGTAGTGAAGCGACAATTGTTGATCTACTATCTACATGAAAATATATATCTCCAGTATAAGCATTTGATTTTGATGATAGTCTTTGAGAACTAAGATCAGATCTTTGTGTTCTTTGTCTTTTTGATTGTATTCTTTGTCTTTTTGGTTGTGTTCTTTGTCTTTTAAATAATGATTTAATCAGGTCGCTGGTTTACTTTTGAATTCTTACACAATTCGTTATACCGGGCATTTGATAGAGTTATATATACTGTATAGGTTTTGCTCATTTTTAAACGCTTTACAGTAACCTATAATTGTTTTTTATCATTGTATTTTGTATCTGATGGATACTTGTCTCATTAAATGTTATACCAGGTATACTCAGATTTGTATAGTAATAGGAAATTTAGCCAATTCATTTTTCGGCTCAGCATTACCGATAATTACCAGTACTATCGTCTTTATTGAGAATGTGATGGTTGGGGGTTCCAAGACCGTTAACTGTTGCTATTGACAAATATATAACAGCCAAATATGTAAATCGCGAATATGGCAAACAACAATATGACAAAATACGACACTGACAACAAAACAAAATCACATAAAAAACACAGATATAGAAGTAGTTACTCCTACGCCACGAATAAAAAGTTAAAGTAATCTCAAGACTTGGTAGCTTTAGAACAGGATTTTAAGAATCAGCAAAGATTTTGTATTTTTTATCATTTTTTGTTTTATCTATTTAAGGAAAGAAAATAATTACGTTTTACAAGAGACTTCCATTATTCTTTTGAACTTTATTGGAAAGACATGCTTTGTTTCGCTAAATCAAATATCAATTTCGGATATTCTACTTTGTTCACTTACCATTGTGCTGGGGGCATTGATCATTATTATTTGGAGTCCAATTTTTAGCTAAAAAGAAAATGAGAAATATATCTTCAATTATAATAAAGGTAAAAAAAACAACATGGGGTCGATGAAAATGTTTTTTTCTATTAAATGTGGCTCTATAAGACTTAAACTTTTTTTTAATATTAATTTCAAACGAAGTTAATACGGCATTTCCTAGATAGAACGTTTTCTCCGGAGTCTTATCTACACACACAAATCATGTCTGATAATATGCACGTGTAGGAACAACAACTCGTTCTCATGTCATTGAAAAAATAACTTGTTTGCTGAGGTCAATTGATACAATGATTTTACTTTTTTGGTGGGAAGCATGTAAGTTTGTGTGAAATGTCGTTTTGTTTTATGAGAAGGATGGATAGGGGTCCGTAAAACGTGTAGAATGAGCACCCCGTGTGAATGGGATCAAAACATCGATTTACATACATTTTTATTTGTGAATTTCACCAGGAATATAAGAGATGCAACAATTGTCTTAAATAATGAAACAACTGATGTATATTTATCCAAACAGGTTGTTCAAATGCTCTCATTAAAATTGGAAGAGAGTGTGAGAAATGTACATGTGTATGTAAAAAATGATGATAGAATGACAATAACAATAGTGACTGATGTAAATAAAACCCGAATGATTTATAACATTTATTGTATAAAATCTACACAAGAATGCACTAGAATTGTGATAATTGTCTGCCTCGAAACAAGCTTAATATCTAGATTTACTAATAATTGTTTAATTTGATGTTAAATCAGTCCAATTAATAAAACTTGATATTTTTTTTTTATTTGTTTATAGAACAAATTTATCAAAATTTTGGAAGGAATTGTCTGCTCTTAATATTAAGTTTGTTTCCCAAACTTTTTATCTTTTGCATTTTTATACAGATTTTTTCATTTTACCTTCATTTAGGTAATTACTTATATACTCCCCAACACATGAGTAGTACAGATTACCTTGATAATCGCATCACATATACATGTACACTTTCAACCATCATTTTCATTTAATACTTTCAAAATTAGTTTTTGAAGATATCATTGTAGTTTTGTTTGTACATAATTGCATGTGCTAAATTATATTCACATAATTTCAAAAAAGCTTTGAGCATTTTAGCAGATTTGTTTTGATAAGAAAATAAGAGGATGTGGTATGATTGTCAATGGAACAACTCTCCACCATAGACTAAATGACGAAGAAGTTAATAACTATAGGTCATCGTACGGCATTCAACAATGAGTCAACCGCAAATCATATAGTAAGCTATAAGAGGCCCCGAAATGACGAATGTGTAATAATTAAAATGAGAAAAAAACTAATAAGCCTGATCTATGCACAAAACAATAAACAGAAAATGAATATGATATTTAGCAACAGACGAAAACCAATAAAATTACAGGATCCTGATGTTTGTTTAAAAAAGTGCATTTTAATATAAATATCTTACAAAATTTAAGACAGTAAAGCTTTACTTAATATGTGATAAATTTTGATGCATATAAATTATTCAAACAAAAAAATGTACTAGATTTCTTATTTTACAAGAAAAAAAATTAATTCAGAATTGATTTCAACATTAATTTTCTTGAATATGTAAAACAATTAAATATAAATAAAATGTAACTTTCCTTTATTCTTTGCAGACACTTATTTAAAAGAAACAAACTATAAAAAGAAAGTGCAATTAATTCGATGATAGGAACAAAAATAAATTAGAGTTATCTCTCTTTGCTTAAACACTTTGAATGGAAAATCGCTCTGGCGGATATCCAGTTGAAATTAAACAAAAGAAGTGGAACTCTTTGTTAGAGAAGGTAATAAACCAAATTGGAATATTTGAATTGTTTAAATCTGTTTTTATGGGCTTTAAAGTTTGATTAAGGTGCATAATTGAGGATTGTATGCATCTTATATACGTGTTTGTACTTAAATTATGGTATGGAGCTTCGAGATATTTGTAAACATTTACATAATAGACAACTTTTCATAAAACAGTCGATTGTGGTACGTACAAATACAAGTGGATCTTTTTTGTGCATAAGCATAAATTCTAACGAAGAAAAATCCACAGAAAGATAATAGATTGAACGTTTAAAAGCTTAATTGGAATTTCTGCTTAATCTTTTCCTGACATAGCTTAAAAGGTAAAATAACAAAAATACCGAACTCCGAGGAAAATTCAAAACGGAAAGTCCGTAATCAAATGGCAAAATCAAAGCTCAAACACATCAAACGAATGGATAACAACAGTTATATTCCTGACTTGGTACAGGCATATTTTAATGTAGAAAATGGTGGATTGAATCTGGTTTTATAGCTAGCTAAACCTCTCACTTGTATGACAGTCGCATAAAATTCCATAAATATTGACAACGATGTGTGAACAAAACAAACGGACATAATAGGTAAAAATGTCAAAAATAGGGGTACAGCAGTGGCATTAGTTACGAGATATAGGAAAAAATAAGATAATTTTTTTTTTGTTCAATTATTAATGAAAGTGAAATAATAATAGGCTTTTAGCAGCCAGCTTGGTTTAGTTTTAAAAAAAGTTCATGTGAACTGCAATTGATCCTTTTAGCTAGAGATGGGATACGCATGAAATAGGCTTGTTCCGTTATTGAAAGGAAAAGAATGTCAGCATTAGAAGTGAAACAATTGTAAACCATTTAGTTGACAGATTCGATTTACAAAAACTCATTCTTATACAAGTAGAAACGATTATTAACATATTGTTTTATAAAAAAAGAAGATGTGGCATGATTGCCAATGAGTCAACTCTTCACAGGAGACCAAATGACACTGAAATTAACAACTATATGTCACCGTACGGCCTTCAATAATGAGCAAAGCCAATACCGCATAGTCAGCTATAAAAGCCCCAGAAATGACAAATGTAAAACAATTCAAACGAGAAAACTAACGGCCTAAACAAAACAAATATGTAACACAGCAACAAACGACAACCACTGATTTACTGACTTGGGACAGGCACAAACAGAATGTGGCGGGGATAAACATGTTAGCGGGTGCCCAACCCTCCCCTAACCTGGGACAGTAGTGTAACAGTACAACATAAGAACAAACTATAAAAATTGGTTGAAAAAGGTTTAACTCATCAGATAGATACAAATAGAAATACATCTAACAAGTAGGCGTGGACAGGTACTTGTACATCCCAACAACAATAATACACTAAGTACAGATGTGAGAGTACTCGGAGTTACTGACAGCTAATTCAAAGCATAGCAACTAAAAAATAACCTATAATATGAAATCAAAAAGGCCTAGAAAAATCCAATTGCACGAGTTCGCTATCTATTTATATTTATGTTTTTGTTTATATTGGGTTATAAGACCATCGGCACTCCTCGGATGGTCACCTCGATGGTTAATTAGATTGCGTCTAGACTTAAATACACATGAAATGCTCATACATACAATCGAATTGATGCATCGTAAATAGTTTTTTTTTTTAGACTTTGTTTAATTTTGATATACGTTTCAGTATGTTATAAGCCGAATATGAGAATTTCAGTCAAATCGGTGAACATGAATTTGACAGATAATGCCCAGTATTTTGCGATATGCCGTATTTATTTATTGTGTAAAGTATAGCATCATTCAAGGTGCCGCAATCCTGTATAGCTTGAACATAAGTAATTGCGACATTAGTTATAGTACTAAGTATTCATAATTATTGATGCGACATGTGTAATACATAAGCGTATATGTCTTAATTGAATTAACGTATTATAACGTATCAGAGGGCTGATAAGTATGTAGTTTGTTGTGTGTAGTATGGAGATAAACAGCCAAATGGTAAAAGTAGAGGTCAGTATTGAATTTAACAACAGTATTTTAATATTACTTTTACTATTTAGTCTATTTTGGTGGTATCTATTTGAAGTAACTCTGTACTTATACATCTCATCAGTGTGTTATTGTACTATGGTATATTTTTGTTTTCTTGTCTTTCATTTTTGCTAATGTGCTTTGTCTATATACCTTTTTGTGTTTCTTTGTTACATATTTGTTTGTTTTATAGTGATCAAGATTATAACACGTTGTTGACTGCTGTACTCCTATTTTTGACATTTTTACCTATTATGTCTGTTTGTTTTGTTCACAAATAGTAAAAGTAGAGGTCAGTATTGAATTTAACAACAGTATTTTAATATTACTTTTACTATTTATTCTATTTTGGTGGTATCCATTTGACGTAATTCTGTACTTATACATCCCGTCATTGTGTTATTGTACTATGGTAAATTTTTGTTTTCTTGTCTTTCATTTTTGCTAATGTGCTTCGTCTATTTACCTTTTTGTGTTTCTTTGTTACATATTTGTTTGTTTCATAGTGATTAAGATTATAATACGTTGTTGACTGCGCGATATGCATGCTGTACTCCTATTTTTGACATTTTTACCTATTATGTCTGTTTGTTTTGTTCACACATCGTTGTCAATATAATGGAATTTTATGTGACTGTCATACAAGTGATAGGATTAGCTAGCTTTAAAACCAGGTTTAATCCACCGTTTTATACATAAGCGAATGCCTGTACCAGTTCAGGAATATGACAGTTGTTATCCATTCGTTTTTGCCATTTGGTTACGGACTTTCCGTTTTGGATTGAATTTTTCCAAGGAGTTTGGTATTTTTGTTATTTTACTTTTTCCGACAACGTTGACTATATGGTTTGGGGACTTTAGAACAGTCATGAATAAGGCAGCTGTAACCATTCCGCGTAATCTGGACAGTTTTGCTGACCATTAAAAAACCAAACACGTAAACCAGCGTAAACCAGAAGTATATTTTTTATGCTGCAATTTAATTTGAAATAGTGAACCAGATTAAACAATTTTATTTGATCATTTAACAGTAGTATTTAATTTGATTATTTGTACATTTGTACTATATTAAATTGTTATTCTGTTTAAAGTAGTATTTCATTTATTATCTATACTACTAGCATAACGAGGTCCAATTTGATAGCCGGCATGACTTAAAAACGACGAATCAAAGATTTCAACTTTATATATAACTACTATACAACAGGTGTTGATTAAAATTATACCATTCCAGGCCCTTTTGTTTTCCATAAAGTTAAGAAGTTCCGGATCAAGTCCGATACCGATACCAATAGTGCATGTTACCTAATCTGTACGTCCCTCTTCTGTCCGGCGCATCATTAAAAATGTCGGGATTTACTATATAAACAGGTCATAATCACACCGGATCTTCATCATAATATAATGATTGACACTACAGTAATACAAGTCAGAGGTTTAGCGCTACAAAACCAGGTTCAATCCACCATTTTCTACATTTGAAAATGCCTGTACCAAGTCAGGAATATGACAGTTGTTGTCCATTCGTTTGATGTGTTTTATCATTTGATTTTGCCATTTGATTAGGGATTTTCCGTTTTGAATTTTCCTCAGAGATCAGTATTTTTGTGATTTACTTTTTTCAATTAATGACGAAAACAATATGTATCTGCAAGAAGTTTCAAGTTGTAGTATGAAAACCAGGACGTACTCAAACAGAAAAATTTTGAAAAGCAGAAAAAAACAGTGCACCCTATAATCAGTATAACGTATTCAAATGACAATACGAATACTAAATATCCAGGTTGAAAGTAAGACGTATGTACTTTAACTCAGTCACGGAACCGCGGGTGTGTTCTAGTATATTATATAATAACAGACTCCTTTTAATCCATCACTCGTCTATCGGAATGATTATTGCATCATTCGTGATACAGACTGATTATTGCATCATTCATGATACAGACTGATTATTGCATCATTCATGATACAGACTGATTATTGCATCATTCACAAATTTTGTACTAACAAGTTACACATCCATTAAGATTCAAACTTTTAAGTAAAATAACATAATAATAAATTGAACGGGTGATTTTAGAAACTGAAACACCAATTACCGTAACTAAACTTCTAAATGTTTGTACTTTACTTTACCTGTTTTTGAATTGCAATATCTGCGGCAGGTCATAAACAGTATGATAACGAGTAATAGGCATGATAGAAATCCAAATGCAGCACCAGCAATAACCAAAGGCACTAAAAGGTATTATAAAATAAATTTACGATTTAATCAATGGAATTTGCGTCTTAAGTTCTGTGGTATTATATTTACAAACAAATGATTTAATTCTACTGTTAAACCTAAACAACAAATGTGAATGGCTTGAGATATTTCATCTGTATTGTCTTCGTAAAATCTTATCTTTGATCAAATTATGAATTTATTATGCCGTATCAACAAGGAAACATTATATTTTTTTTTCTTTCTAACAGGTTCAAAGGGGCACTAGCTACGAGATATGAACAAAATAGAATATGATTTCGGTTGGTTCAATCATTAATAAAAGTGAAATAATAAAATAGTTATTCGTTTTTAGCAGCCAATTTGGTTCAATTTTGTCAAAATAGGCAAATAAATATCGCTGATGAATTATTCACTTGCAAGTGAATAATTCGGCCTCATTAAAACCGTATTCATGTGACCTTCAATTAAACTCATTAACTAGAGATTGATTACGCATACATAAGTCGTGTTCAGCCAGTAAAAGGAAAAGACTGTCAACATTGAAAGGTGAACCATTTCGGTATCTGATTCGATCCACAAAAAAATCATTCTTATACAGGTAAAAACGTTAATTATCTTATTTTTTAACCTATAACATGAAATCAAACAGACCTATAAAAATCCAATTGCACGAGGTCGCAATCTATTTATATTTATGTTTATGTTTATATCGATTATGTGACCGTCGGCAGTATTACGAGCTCATCTCGATAGTTAATTAGATGGCGTCTAGACTAAAATACACATGAAATTCTGATATATATTATCGAGTACATGCTTTGTTAACTGTTTATTTCAGATTTATTGTAATTTGGATATACATATATGCACATATTTTGCATTTTACCCAAATGTATTACCTGAAAGAAAAGAAACTGTACTAATTTCCGGAGAGAAAGTAGTAACTTTCAGTGTTGAACTCACACTACTATAAGGAACAACAATCTTCTTAAGAAGTTTGAACCCTAAAATTACAAAATAGAAAGAAATTATTTCAAAAAATTATCATAAATAGTCTGAGAAATTAAAGAAATGAAGAACAGATTGACGCTGAAACAAAACATTAAAAGCATAGCTTGAAACTATTGCACTCTTTTCTTATCAATCTAGTCGTTCTTTAATCCTTTTTCGTCCTTCGAGAGGAGATATGATATTATGCTTTATCTGTTTGCATATATAATTAAAAGAATGAAGCTAATTTTACATTGTCCGTTCGTGGAAAAAAAATCAAAAACTACCATCAGATAAAACAGTCGTCCAATCAACAATTTTTTGCTCCCTGTAAAACAAATTATGTTTTATATTATATCTATCTTCATCCTATGATTTGATAGTCATACTGAATATAATTCCGAAAAAAAATATCTTGATTACTAACGTATTCTGATGTGTCTACCAAATACAAAAAGAAATAGCATTTTGAAATCATATTTGATTTCGTTTTCAGTTATATTGATAATGTCCTGGCCTCTCACCCAATAACCCACATTTCAATAGATGCATCTATCTTCTTTATCGCAATGAACTTGATATTAGTAATACTACGGGAAGAAGAAGGTCTACCGCATGTCTAAGACTTGTTCCTCGATATCGACAGATATGGGCGATTTCAAACTAGTATCAACGACATAGGTGTTGATTTCAATTTTCCAACTATTCCCCTTCGTATGCCATTGTTACGTTTTTTACGAAGTACGTTCGTGCATGATTACACTATACAGATTTCGTTAACAGGGATGGACTCTCCTCTTATGGTTGATGTGTTTCCCTCGGTTTTTGTTTAAACCCGACTTTTTTTTTGCTTAATCGATTTATGACTATTGAACTCTGGTATACTACTGTTGCCTTTATTTATAACAACAGAAAACTGTTCTTAAAGGGTATAAGGTGAAACGACAAAAAGGTACACTACATACGTGTTACTGGCACGTCTCAAATTGGATGACTGAATCATGTGCCAATGCTCGGCTGACATGCGAAAAGTTTTTGCAGTCATAGAACTACAGAAAGCATTCTATTTTTCAGTAGAGTATTTCTTTCGATTGTGTCCTATTGCCGATTGTAATGTTTTGTATGAGTGTAAATACGCATATCGAGAAACGCTTACCCTAACGACGCATCTGGATTCACTTCATTTTGAGTTCGCGCGATTACAATCATTACAATGATTTGTATTTCCTCAATCGACTTACGAGATTTGAACATTGTTTATCTAATGCCTCCTTAATTTACCACTTAACGCAGATAACTTAAAAACATGATACCTTCTTTTTGTCTTAGTTTTGTTAAAATGGATTGATTATAATATTAAGATAGGACTATTCAAACGACCACCGTCAGAGTTCACAAAAGAATAATTACGCCAATGAGACAACACAGAACATAAATCTCTTAAATCATTTATTCTCACTTTTTTTCTAATTACATCTATAATAAGTGTAGTGATTATAGTTGAAATATGAACTTTAAAGACAGGATATATACGACCGTCAAACCAAAAAAATATGGCCTGTTACATGATACTTATTTTTTGTTAGGAAACCCCCTAAACTGATAACCTAACACCAACAAAACAATTTTTTCAGTATAAGAATTGAAACAGATACATTATCAATTTGACATCCGAAGTGTTTCTACGTATGCATCGGAAGTAACAACCATGATTTGAAAAAACATAAGCATGGTTACCATAGGTATCTGTACGTAAAACGTTTAAAATAAAATAAATTCTTTACTTTTTTATTTCATCCAGTCGCGTGATTAAAACTTCCGTCAATTTTTTGGAGACAGTGCTTATCATAAACTACTAAAACAATATAAGCAACACAACTTCAAACTTAAAATTATGTAAACAATTCATTTTTCAAGTTTGTAATGTCTTAAACTTCAATCAATTGTGCATTCAAAGGAACTGCATTTATTTTGGTCAACGTTTCATTACACTGTTCGCAAACGTTTTTTTTTTATCATAATCTTGATTACTTCTTCTTCTAATTTAGTCATGGATAATACAAAAAGCATCATCATTTCAATTGTAATTAGTATCTTTCAATGCATATGATACCTACAAATATTATTTGATTTGATTTTTACTCAACTTAAGTTCTTTGATTCATTAAATAAGTCGTCGATGCAATGTTATGTTCTGAAGTATTCAGAAATCGCAAAACATATTCTGTACTTTAATAGCTTACCACCATTGCCGTCATGTATGACTGTTATATTTGCCAAGTATGTGACACCTTCGTTTTCAATTCTTAATGCACAGCTATATGAATGGTTCATCATATCTTGCAATACTGTTACATTCAGTGTAAATGACATGCAGTCATCAGAACATGCGCATACTGTGGGAGAGCATATCCACATTGTATGATAACAGTTGTTGTCAAAATATCGAATATTATCGTGTGTCCTTTTATCTATAAGGAACTCAACTGTACACAGCTGAACCGCAATGTTTGTTGAACAAATTAATTGTAAAACCTTGAAATCGTTGTTTGTTAGAAGCCTTCCTTGGAGAAATATGTCAGGTGCTAAAGCTAAAATGTTTAATGAGAACGTTTAAGAAAAGTTTATCTGGTCGATCATTAACTCTACATCATCATCATTCTCACTTTCATTATCAATATTTTAATTTTTAAGCATAATTATTATAACTATTAGTAATAATCAGTATAACAATGTTTGTGTTGTTATCAGTTTGGTGAAATTTCACCTTCGATAGATTTTTGTATGTCCTTTTTGGTCTGTTTCGGTTACTGTACATTCTACAGTTTTAACCATGACGTTCCAATATAAAATTTTGCCCGCTAACCACTACTTTTCTGTTCATCATTTCCTTACATTTAGTTTAAAAGCAATTTTTGAAAATCTTATGAAATCCTTGTTATTTTTTCCAGTATTTTTGAAAACAAATGTTAACTCTGTGAAAAATCAAAAGAAAATCCTTCCCGCAAAATTTTTAATTGACAATTTTTTTTCCAAAACAAGGACACGGACATGTCCTTTTTTATAATTTTCAAGTTCCTTCATTTATCATGTTTATATTTTATCAATTTATAACAGTCTTTTAAAAACCTTGTTATTTTGAAACAGAGGAGTGAACATCATAGGACAAAGAAAAAATTCCTCCTTGATGTATCCTTGATATTTTCAAACAAAAGTAAATTTTGACATGCACTTCCGAAATATGCAAAGAAAAGTATTTTATCATGACTTACTTTTCGAGATATTTCAGTTTGAAATTTGCATGTTTCATATAAAAACGCAAAATTTGATTTGTCAATACATTTCTGACTAAATGACACAACTGTTAAACGGAAAAAAGTATTTTCACCCGATTTAAGCAAAATATTTTTGTTTTTGTTTTATTAATTTGCCTTTAACATGTTTACGGTATTCCCTAAAACGAAGGTTTTACGCCTTAAAATATTTGTGAAATCATACAAATGTCGGTATATTAAAGCCATATTGGAAAAAAATCTATCTTTGATTTTATTTCTTGAAAATTTGGTATAACAATTTTATGTAGTACATTAAATTGCAAAACAAAAAAACATGGATTGTTTTCCCTATGCAACCTCGTCATGCAGCTTTTCCCGTTGTACATCAAACCTCAATACGAATAACTTTCATAAACTAAATTATTATTGATAGAAAAGTTAACTGTTTTCATTTGCCTTAATTGAATGCAATCGCAGTATCTTTCACTAGCATGTCTGAATAATAATATGACTGAACGTAGATGTCAGACATCACGTAAAAATAAATACAAATAAGTAAAACACATACGAGTTTTTAATACTTGCTGCAACATGTCAGGCAGTCATTATAGTTTGAAGAAACTAAGTTACTTTACACAACACAAATCGAAGAAAAAAGATACAATTGCAATAGTTAAAAAGGGACCTAACAACACGAAAGACACGCATCTATATTGCAATATAATTTCTTTTTAAGATTCAGCTGCAGAAACCTTATAATAAACTAATAGTGACCTAGTTAGATAAGCAGTAACTAAGATCACTTGTCCTACAAATCATGTTGCTTAATTCAATTGAAAGTTCAGTGTAAATTACTTTCGGCGGTGCCAAAGATCGACAAAACTAGAAGCGCGATTGTGCTTATGTCAAGTAGAAAAAAATTGTGGTTATCTGTGTCATGTATTTATGTCAAAATTTATAATCATGATTATATTAAATGACCGAACTAACTGCTTCATTATATGAGTTTAAAAGCCTCATTCCAGCACATAACTATCTGGAAAATCAACAAAATAAACAAAAGTCCTTGAAAGTGGAATCGACTTGGTTATTGGAAAACATTGTTCATCGCTTTCTATATAATTTTTTATTTCTTCATGTTTTAATATACATTTAATGTCAATTTACAGTGAACGTCAACATACCAAACATATTGTATGGTTTCTGCAGCAAGCACGAAATGTATCGAACGTTAAATCATTTGTTGCAAGGATAGCATCTTTACAGTGAAACGTTATTAAAAACAATAATGTTAATAACATAAACGGTACCCATTTTTCTGCGCCAGATGGGCATTTCGACAATCAATATCTCTTCAGTGATGCGCGAGGCCAAAATATTTGAAAATCCAAAGCTTATTAAAAAGATGAAGAGCTATTAACCAAAAAGGACACAAAAGTATAGCCAAAGCCTGGCATGGAATCCGATATTTGCATGAGGGAGATACATTCCCTAATTTTAAATAATTTCCAAAATTTTGATAACACAAAATCCGTATTTTTATGCATGTTAATTTTTTAGAAGCACGTTAATCAATGTTAATGTTAGGATTATAGCAAATACATTTGGTTTATAATTGTTTCGACATATTTTTGTATTGTTAAGTTGATGATGTGTTATCTTAATGACCAGTCATGTCTAGCAGGCGACTATTTATCTGTCTTGTAAAGTGTATCGATCAGATCAAATCTACATATTTGTTGTGAAGAGATGACATAGCATCGGCAACCTCGGGTTTCTTGAAAAGATTAAAAACCTGTGTGCTAATTGTATGTCGTATTTTTTGTATACGCTACAAATGAATGAACAAACATATTTGATTCGTTCAGATAAAGTGTCCAGTATTTTTTCATTTGGCTCTCCAAGTTGATCATTATTATTATTATATCATTATCAAGGTCCCAGGTTATTGTGTCTCTTGTTATCTGGTTTATCAAATACTCACCATCCTCTACAATTGGAAAGTACATCTCAGTCACTAAAAGAATGAAATATGTATACTTCATTTCAATCTGAAAATAGAAATAATAACATTATATATATCTGTTAATAGAAAAAAATACAATAAACAATCAGTCATCAATATCAAATGATAACGGTGATTACACATTAAGGTATCCTAAACACAGCCATCGTTTTTTTTTTTTTGATGGATGACAACTTAACTCAACAGTCTGGAAATCAACACAAAGAAACTAGATTCTAATATTTAGTGATGTTGACACACTACGGTTATGAAATTATTAAGAACGTAATGCAAGCGTTTATTATTTAAAACGTTAAAATATTTATAACAATGAGGTTCTTGTCTTCTAAGGTGTAATATTTGAATGATAATTATTTAGTTTTAAAATAATGTATTCGAAACATTTATTAAATAAATATTCTTCAATATTTATTTCGTCAACTTTTTTCATCTTACATACACAGATTTGATTATGAAAAACCAGGTAAACAACATACTTTGTCTGACCTTTACATGCATTTTATTACATTAAAGTTTCAACTACTCAAGCAAATTTGACCTGATTCGTCCATTTTGGGTTCTGTTAGGCCCTTTTTGTTTATTTGTCACCAAATAGTCTAATAATTGGTTGCTGTTGTCGTGAATAAGCTTATTACAGAATGCAAAGGATTTGCAATTTGTTCTATGAACGCTGTACTAAGTAACAAGAAAAATGACCATTCTTTTATTAGCCTACTGCTGGTTTTTCATGCTCAAAAACGTTTACTTAACTTATAATTTGGTATTGGACAACGTTTTGCATTTTCCCGACTCGGAATGATATTTGCACACCTAATATTTACCGTTAGGTGTGTACTGATTAATATGTTAGTCTGGGATAAATGAATTATTATAAATTTATTGACATATGCTTTGAACTAGTTTTGCAAATACTCATAGATCGGTACTTTGTGTCTTGTCTTTTTCGTAAATGTGTTTCACTGATTTCAGTCAACATTTTTGTCAACTAAGTGTACGTGTGTTCCTATGGTGTGCTGTTAAAACTGTCCAATCTAATAGACAGGCGAAAGATACCAGAGGGACATTCAACTTCATAAGTCGAAAATAAACTGCCAACGCCATGGCTAAAATAGAAAGAGCTAAACAAACAAGCAATAGTACACAAACCACATCATAGAAAATTATTGACTGAGCAACAGGAACCCCATCAAAAACTGGGGGTGATTTCAGTGGCTCCGGAAGGGTAGGCAGATCTTGCTCCAAATGTGGCACCCCTCGTGTTGCTGATATTTATACAAAACCGGTAATACGTCTTATTCAGTAGGTCACATTCATGAAAAGGGGACGGGATTGTAGTTACGACATTAGGAACAAGGCCGCTATCATCTGTGAAACGGATATTCCATAACGGTCAACCAACTCGTGATTGCGTCCGTAAAATTCACGAAGGGATGATTTCAATTACACCCCTTGCCGAACTTTTGTTTATTAGCTTCCTTGTGAGCAGCAACCCTCTATCAATGAAATCAGGATAGAAAATACAAGCCCTGGAATATCGTATCAACTAAGATATATATATACTCCGTATGCAAGCGCTGCTGGTATGTTGCTACATAAAAATGGAAAGTTTACAATTGGGAAGCTCTTTTGTCGTAATTTTTTTGTTTTCAACCGACCCTTATTATCAATTTCCAGAATCAAGTAAAGATGTAAGGCAGACTTAATTGTATCTGTTGTATCCTTTATATCAAGTTCGATTGGATAGATGCGTTTAACATAATCACCAAATTTTAAAGCTAACGGATACTGCTAACTAATTTTCTTTCTTCCTAAGAAGTTCCTGCATGAAGTCAGCCTCATATGAATAAAGGAACAAGTCGGCACGAAGAGGGAAACAGCTGGTTCCCATGAGAATACCGAATTTTCGTGCTCCAAACGTAAAACATATGCTGTCAATCAAATAATCAAGAATCTTGATAATGTCAGTTTCAGAGAATTTTTTGTTTGAATCAGAATGAATTTGTACAAAGTAGGATTTATCCCTCCTTTAGAAAAGATACTTGTTTCTACGTTGGCCATTCTTGTTTATGAAACAAAGCAGGACCAAATCTTTTAATTTGTCTTTAGAGGGAGAATTGAGCGGCCACAAAATGTTTAAACAACATTTCATTCTTTATGTGTTTGTCCCAAGTCATAAGCCAGTAAGAATCAGTGCGTTCTGTTTGGGATTTGTTAAGTTGTTTTGTATTCTGTGTTTCCTCTCAATTTGTTGCCTGGAGTCCTTTCTTAATGAGTTTTACCAATAGATATAATGTTGTAGAATACCATTGTGTCAGTGAATCGATTGATCTGTCTCGACAAATGTTTAACCTCGCCATATTTTTTATCTTTTAAGTTAAAATCATCTAATTCAGTGGTGTGTGTTGTTTGTTGTCTGCCATATTATATTTTCGGTCGACAAAAAAAAGGAAACAGTTGTTAGGGAATGTAACAATAGGACGACTTGGCCCGATTGCTAATGATGTATAGGCTCCTGACTGAAGAGAGGCAAATACAAAATGTTAATGGTTTTACATGATCACGAGCGTTTACCCCTCCATTTATCTGGAAGAAGGTGTAAAAGCATAACATTAGAATAAACTGTAATAATCAGTCCAGAAAGTCTTGACTCATCCGATCGACAGAAAAAAAAACACCAACAAAAAGACACACAGTACGATCTTAAAGTACTCGCAATTATTGAAATAAGTTTTAAGTATTTATTATAGAATTAGACCTGATTCTATAATTAAATAAATCGTGGATAGTGAACATTTCACAATGGCAAAAACCTGACATAATTTTTAATTTCATTATTTTACTGTCATAAATTATTTCACTCATATGTATAAAATAAAATCAATGCAAATTTTGTTCTTATATTTTCAACTTTTTAACATGTTGTATAACTATCTTTGTAGAAAATGATTAAATCCAGAATTAATAAAGCCATATAAAACTCAATAACAATCACTAAAAATGATTTAAATAGTAAAACTTAATAACCGTTAAAACATTTAGTACGTGCAATAAATGCCATACTTATGATACTATTTATATCTAAGTCATTATATTTTAAAATTTTTGTAAAGGTAAAACGCAGACATGTAAAAACAAAGTTAACTGCTTAGTCATTTCTCCAAAACTAAACTACAGATAAAACAAATTCAGTTTGATATAAGATTAACAATATCATACATAAATTCAATAAACGTCAACGGACATTTCAATAATATGTAGGCAGGGTTAGGGTTTATCTTGGTAAAAAGATTTATAACGTTTAAAGTTTCTGTCAAGATATTTAATGAGATTTGTAGTAAGTGAAGACTTGATACCAAGTGTTATCTTGTGATTTTATAGATATTGATCTATCTCCTTCAAAATAAATCAAGATGGCATTATTTTAAGAGCTTTTAATCTGCAATCTCAATCTGCCATGTAGTTGTTTTCTAAACTGTGAATTCGAAACATAACATACATATTTTGTGCAGTTGTTATATTAGTGCATATATAAAACATGTGATCACACAGCTTAAAGTCAACCTCTTTTGCACACTAGTATATTAATTTTGAATAGAAACGGTAAATTTGAATTAAACAGCTCTTAAAAAACTAAATAATTCATTCAGACACACCCACTGCTTTTAATTCATTACTTTCCAGGGAAGTCGTTGTAGTCAATCAAGGTCTGGTCAGTCTATGAACAGCATGTTAGTAGCTGTTATTTACTGGTACAAAGTTACAGTATACTGAATTAAACTACACGGAACAGTACTGGAATAACTGCAAAATCAGAGTCTAAAGAGTACAGTTTACCAGAAACAAATATCGGGAAAATTTTGGACGTTTTATGTTTCAGTCTTTTCAGATGCTGTTAAAACCAAATAATTATTTCGGAGTAAAATTTATTACTTGTAAACGTAAGACGTTCATCATCCTTCTTGCAATAGTGTTGCGCTTAAATCTGTTATTATTTAAGTGTCATTCCATTGATTTTTCGATGACATATACTCGAGTTATTTAGTGCTGACTACTATGCTGGTGATACCCTCGGGTTGGAAACCTCCATCAGCAATTACATCGACACAGTGGATGCAAATAAACCCATCTAAAATACCAAGGCTTATATTTTTTGTAAAATTGAGAAACTTCAATTTGGTCGAAGAGCACTTTTGAATTAGTCTTAATGGGAAACTATCAATACAAAACATTTAAAACCAAGAATGAGTATAAACTTGAGATAATATCTGACCAAAAAGTAACTGATAGTCAAATCTTTAAAAATCAACTTTGCATTAGGGATTTGTAACTTCAGTATCTTTATACCGTCTTTTAAAGAAATGCTGAAGATACAAAAGGGATATTAAGCTAATAAGTCTATGGCAAACTGACAAAACCATGGAAGAAAAAATCAAAAAGACAGGAAACAGTATACAAAACACAGCAAAGTAAACTAAAGACTGAGCAGCACGGACGCCTTGATTTCAATCTTTTCAGATGATGGAAATATCAAAATAACCGTTTCAGAATAAAATTCATTTACTTCTTGTAGAAAGAGATGCATCACCTTTTTGTGATATTGTTGGAGCATTGTGCCTAAATCATTTATGTTTTTTTAAGTTTTGATAGTTGAATTTTCTCGGTTTAATACCCCGTTTCTCATAGTTTTAATCGACATTTACTTTCCCTCCTCCTTTCTTTGATTAAGGTCAGAGAATGGTTGTACATGTGGAAAGTAAAATAACAAAAATACTGAACTCCGAGGGAAATTCGAAACGGAAAATCCCTAATCAAATGGCAAAATCAAACGCTGATACATCAAACGAATGGATAACAACTGTCATATTCTTGACTTTTTACAGGCATATTATTATGTAGAAAATGGTGGATTAAACCTGGTATTCTAGCTTGTAGCTCACTTTTATGACAGTCGCATAAAGTTCCATTATATTGACAACGATGTGTGAACAAAACAAACAGACATAAAAAGGTAAAAATGTCAAAAATAGAGGTTCAGCAGTCAACATTGTAATATAGTCCTAATCACTATAAAAACAAACAAATATGTTATTACAGAAAAACAAAAAGGCATACAGACACAACACATTCGCAAAAACGAAAGACAAGAATACAAAAATTTACCATAAAACAATAACACAATGACGGGATATAAAAGTACAGAGCCACGTCAAATGAATATCACCAAAAACTGACTAAACAGTAAAGGTTATATTCATAAGACAAATAAAAGAATAATATATAACACGTTATTAAGATGATATACAACGTCAGTACCTAGAATCTATATTTAAAGACCATCGTGTATAATTTGTGAAGTTGATACGGAAAATTTATCACAAGGTCTTGGTATCTTCATATGAACTTTTTTTAGAAAAAGGACGAGACGTTCTTTGAAATAACCCTGCTTCATCAACTTTCTGATCAGACAATGGTGACGTTTACAAAGTGTGAGTATCAGCTGCAAACTCTTGAATACCGAATGAGTTGGGAAATATATATCCCATATGCAGGTAAAGTTAGTTTATTGCTACTAAGGTGGGGGTGGGGGAATTGATGATTTCAAAATTACAATTATATCGTTGGGGCCTCGGTGGCCGAGTGGTCTAAGTAGTTACTACTATAATCACTAGCCAGTCAACACTGAGGTTGTGAGTTCGAACCCCGCTCGTGCGGGTGCACTCGACTCCAATCTTAATTGACTAGTATTGTCAGTTTTCCTATCGAAGGTCGGGGTTTTCTCCGGGCACTCCGGCTTCCTCCACCAATAAAAACTGGCCGCCAAGAAATGGCCCAAAAGCGGTGCTTAAAAGTGGCGTTAAAACAAAAAAAATCAAAATCAATCAATTGTATCGTTTGTCATAGATTCTGGTACTGAGATTACGCTTATGAGGCAGAGGAAGCCGTGTCTTTTGTTTCTTAAATTTCTAGTTCTGAAGGATATATAGATGGAACCCAATCAGAAAAGTTTGAATTGTTAATGGAAAGAACATCATCAATATATCTGAATGTGAAATTAAATGAATTGGCTTCTTTGAATTTCTAGTTTTTGACAAGTGTCTAAAAGAACTCTGATGCATATGATAATAAGAAGTGGTCGGCAAGAAGAGGCACATATTTCGTTCCCATCGAAAAGCGGACAAATTGTTGAAAATTTCTACCTTCAATATTGTTTAAATTCAACATCTTTCATTGCGGAAAAAATTTTGTCAATCTAATGGAGAATTCTTTCGTCGTACAAGCAGATGAGTTATGGTTCCAATTGATGTGTTGGGGTTATCTAAACTTAGGACCAAGCGATATCGCTTTTCGAAAATGTTCATGTTGAATTGTGTTTAGATCCTCAGTAATAACATGGCCAGAAGGGCTGTAAATTAGAGGCGAGTGGCAACAGTTATATATCAGAGATTTTCTAGGTACTGTTCTAAAACAAGGTCATGCAATGCTTGCTTATAGATAAATACTTGAGGTACAATGGTTGGTTTTGGCGTAACTGTAGGATACAATAGGAACACATTGATTTTGAAAATAAAGTGGAATTTTATATGTTACCTCTTTGTGATGTAGAACGTTGCTGATGTTGTTAGCATTAATTCCTTTATAGGAAATCTGAACAGAAAGGAATTTCCTCTTTTTCTCATGTAAAGGTTCCGATCTTACTGGTTTCAAAAGATGGAAGAGAGCTACATCACAAAATATACTGACCAGTCTGTATACTGAAGAAAATGTATTTATGCATCTTTTGTCAAGTGCATAATCGCTCAAACATTTTAGAAAATTAACATGCAGTGAAAAAGAATTGTTCTCATTTAATGTAACCCTAGCGGATGATGACGATGTGAAAAAAGGTAATGAAAGCTCCTAGAGGGCGATCTAGATTTGGAAGACTTTTTAACATTAGGCCTATGGTAATGTGTATGCCCATGAATACGTTTGTGTCTTAAAGTAGTATTAAATAAGTTTTTTACACTTACATCACTGCAGGCTGGACTTGACAAACTTCCTACTCCTTTGATGTTATCATTGCAACAATATGGCATTGCAGTACCTAGTTCCCTTATCCAGAAATGTTCTATCTTTTCGGAAAGGAGCACTTAATGTAGGCCTATTGGTGTGGTGATCAATTTTCTCGATGATGCGTACTTTCATAGATAAAGAATGATCATGATCTATTGATTAAAATGGTTGTAAAGAACCCTGAATTGCAGATCTTATTATCAGACCGATGTTGCTTCATACTTTTACGCAAAGTTTGTCGAGTTTCACCAACAGAAAGTAGTTCACACAAAGTACAGTCAATTCCATAAACTACATTGTCCGAGGAACAGTCTAGAGGGTGTTAGTTTCCATTTATATATATATATATATATATAAAAATAAAGATCCATTTTGTTACATCTTGTGATCCGCTTATTTGCAATCGCCAATGGCAGTCAGCAGGGTATAAGAACATCCATTGTTCGACCTGTTAGTCAAATGCGTTTTGTTTAAATATACTTTTTCACTTTTTTTGGTCTTTTGGAAAATGTTGTTTGTGCTGTATTTAGACCCCTCTACCACGAAATTTGTTTTGCAAGCACACGTATACAAATTGCGGTTTTCATCCAAAGCAATCATAAGTTTGAACGTTGTTTTCAATTTAGACTTATATATATATAGCAGGCCGAACAACTGATGTTCTTAAACCCTGCTGACTGCCATTGGCGATTGCCAAATAAACGGATCACAAGATGTAACAAAATAGATCTTATTATTAATTTATTACCAAACAGAAAACAATAAACTTGCGGAAAAGATGGTATACCGCAAACATGAGGTGCCCAAAAATTTTACACCATATCCGGATTTCGACAATTAATGTCTCTTCAGTGATGTTAGGAATCGAAACGGTATTTGGAAGGCCAGATAATTTACCTCGATTTAAGATAGACTCTTGAATTTTTAAAGAGTCAAAATAGGATGAACGGATCATATAAACCCGAAAGCAAATATAATAAAAGCCCAAACGAAAAAATATAAACAAGTCTCAATTGAAAACAACGTTCAAACCTATGATTGCGTTGGATAAAAACGGCAACTTTTATACGTGTGCATGCAAAACAAATTTCTTTGTAGAGGGGTCTAAATACAGCACAAACAACATTTTCCAAAAGACCAAATAAGTGAAAAAGTATATTTTAACAAAACGCATTTGACTAGCAGGTCGAACAACTGATGTTCTTAAACCCTGCTGACTGTCATTGGCGATTTTCAAATAAACGGATCACAAGATATAACAAAATAGATATTATTAAAAATTCATTACCAAACAGAAAACAATAAATTTGCGGAAAAGATGGTTTACCGCAAACATGAGGTGCAAAAATTTGTACACCATATCCGGATTTCGACAATTAATGTCTCTTCAGTGATGCTAGGAATCGAAACGGTATTTTGAAGGCCAGATAATTTACCTCAATAAAGGATAGACTCTTGAATTTTTAAAGAGTCAAAATAGGAAGAACGGATCATATAAACCCGAAAGCAAATATAATACAAGCACAAACGGAAAAATTTAAACAAGTCTAAATTGAAAACATATATATATTCTGAAAATCTGTTATTTTGAACTCTTAACTGTCGGATTTACTACGTTAAACAACTTGACGTATATCTTTTTATGCCCCTACTAGGGGCATCATGCTTTTCTGTCTGTGCGTCTGTTCGTTCGTCCGTTCGTCCGTCCGTTTGTTCATTCGTCCGTCCGTCCGTTCGTCCATTCGTCCGTTTGTCCCGCTTCTGGTTAAAGTTTCTGGTCAAGGTAGTTTTTGTTGAAGTTGAAGTCAAATCAACTTGAACCCTAGTACACATGTTCCCTATGATATGATATGTCTAATTTTAATACCAAATTAGAGTTGTGACCCCAAATTGACGGTACACTAAACATAAATAAATCATAGTGCGAGTGGGGCATCCGTGTACTTTGAATACATTTGTGTTTTCTCAATCGATTTATGACTTTTTGAACAGCGGTATAATACTGTTGCCTTTATTTATAATAAGTTTGATCTTATATCAAACTTTTAATTTTTGCAACAATTCACAATATTCCACACATAACTCCATAATGACTAATTTGAATGGAACTTATAATTGTCAATGTGTCATATTTTATTTCACGTATCCCCCCAAGGGTGACTGGGGAATAGAAGTATGGTAACCATTGGTCTTCCTACGACCGGCAGTAAAACCCTCGCCAAAGTTGGTTGTCCGTTTGGTTGTGCAAATTTGCAGTTACGTCCGGTCAGAATGGGGACGTTAAATCCGATGTCTCGTATCGAGTCTACCCTAAATTGAGGTAAATTGTATGGCTTTCCAAATACCGTTTCGATTCCTAACATCACTGAAGAGACATTAATTGTCGAAATCCGGATATGGTGTACAAAAACGTTTGCACCTTTTGTTTGCGGTATATCATCTTTTCCGCAAGTTTATTGTTTTCTGTTTAGTATTAAATCTATAATTAAGATCCATTTATAACATCATTGATCCGTTTATTTGGCAATCGCCAATGGCAGTCAGCAGGGTTTGAGAACATTTGTTGTTCGACCTGTTAGTCAATTGCGTTTTGTTAAAATATACCTTTTCACTTTTTTGGTCTTTTGGAAAAAGTTGTTTGTGCTGTATATATTTATATAAATTGAGGTAAATTATATGGCCTTCCAAATACCGTTTCGATCACTAACATCACTGAAGAGACCTTAATTGTCGAAATCCGGATATGGTGTACTAATTTTGCACCTTTTGTTTGCGGTATACCATCTTTTCCGCAAGTTTATTGTTTTCTGTTCGGTATTAAGTTAATAATTTTAAAAGATTCATTTTGTAACATCTTGTGATCCGTTTATTTGGCAATCGCCAATGGCAGTAAGCAGGGTCTAAGAACACCTGTTGTTCGACCTGTTATAGTCAAATGCGTTTTGTTAAGTTATACTTTTTCTATTTTTTGGTCTTTTGGAAAATGTTGTTTATGCTGTATTTAGACCCCTCTATCAAGAAACTTGTTTTGCATGCACACGTATATTAATTGCCGTTTTTATCCAACGCAATCATAGGTTTGAACGTTGATTTCAACTTAGACTTGTTTATATTTTTTCGTTTGGGCTTGTATTATATTTTTCTTCGAGTTTATATGATCCGTTCATCCTATTTCTAATATTTCGACTCTTCAAAATTCAAGAGTCTATCCTAAATTGAGGTAAATTATATGGCCTTCCAAATACCGTTTCGATCCCTAACATCACTGAAGAGACATTAATTGTCGAAATCCGGATATGGTGTACTAATTTTTGCACCTTTTGTTTGCGGTATACCATCTTTTCCGCAAATTTATTGTTTTCTGTTTGGTATTAAGTTAACAATTTCAAAAGATCCATTTTGTAACATCTTGTGATCCGTTTATTTGGCAATCGCCAATGGCAGTCAGCAGGGTTTAAGAACATCTGTTGTTGGACCTGTTAGTCAAATGCGTTTTGTTAAAATATACTTTTTATCTTTTTTGGTCTTTTGGAAAATGTTGTTTGTGCTGTATTTAGACCCCTCTATCAAGAAATTTGTTTTGCATGCACACGTATATAGATTGCGGTTTTTATCTAACGCAATCATAGGTTTGAACGTTGTTTTCAATTTAGCATTGTATATATATATATATAAGAGAGCAGACCACCTTAACTCTCAATCGTACCATCATAACCGGAATAAAATCCCGAAATCGCCGATTCAGGAGAAAAAAAACAAAGTTGTATGAACTCTACAAACACTGTAGTCAATTTGTCTTCAGTTGCTTTGTCGGAGACCGAGACTAAGGTACTGTCAAAAGGTCTTAATTTTTGTCCCACGCCGGCAAAATAGATTCTATACTTTTGGAAGATGACCTAGACAATTTAGCAAGATCCCTCAGAATCAAGGAATATTTTTCCAAGGACACCACAAAAAGTACCACTGATAGTGACACAAGTGATCTCGACTCAGATGACGACCAAGAAGATGTCGATATTCCCAGATTCAGGAAAAAAAGTTCATGGATTCCTAAACCCAGTAAATGTGCTACTTTAGAACATATTATTGACAAAATTAAATCCGACGTAACACATCTGTCCACTGCCACTTCCCAAACATTCAACAATTTATCGTCTGAAGAAAATTAAGCTGTGCGGCTACTTAAAAACAGAGACGACATTATAATAAAACCAGCAGATAAGGGTAGCGCTGTTGTCGTCATGGACAAATGTGACTACATTCAAGAGGCAGAACGTCAACTCTCTGATGAGAGATTGTATAAGAAATTAGACTCTGACCCCACCCCTCAATTCAGCAAAGAGATCACCACAAACCTGAAAAACATGTGTGAACAGGGACATATTGATGAAAACACATTTGAATATCTAAAACCTGAAAAATCAAAGCCGGGGCGTTTCTATCTTCTGCCCAAAATACATAAAGTCAATAATCCAGGTAGACCAATTGTTTCCGCCAATGACCACCCTACAGAGAAAATATCAGAATTTATTGACACTCATCTGAGACCACATGTGGAAAACTTACCATCATATATACAAGACACAACACATTATCTTAAGAAAATGGAATCTTTGAACCCCTCTCTCACCTGAAACGATCCTTGTCTCGCTTGATGTTACCTCCCTCTATACTAACATCTCCCATGATGATGGTATTGAAGCCTGTAGGGAAGTCTGGAACTCTCGTAACACCTTACATCCACCGACTGAATGTCTCATCCAGCTTCTAACTTTGGTATTACAATGCAATAACTTCACATTCAATGGTGAACACTTTCTCCAAGTTAATGGAACAGCAATGGAAACAAAGATGGCCACGTCTTATGCCAATATTTTTATGGGGAAATTAGAACAGAGAATTCTCAATTCTTCTCTTTATCAACCCCTCTCTTGGTTCCGATTTATCGATGATATTGACATGAAGTGGGATAATACTGAACAAGAACTAAATTTGTTCATTCAACATGCCAACGATGCCCATCCCTCAATAAAATTCACATATTAAATCTCTGACTCTAAGATCACATTTCTTGACACTACAACGCAAGTGAGGGATGGAAACATATTTACAGATCTGTATTGCAAGCCCACAGACAAACATCAATATCTATCTCCTTTGAGTTGTCACCCTAAACATTGCACCAAGAGCATTCCCTACAGCCAGGCCATACGAATAAAAAGGATTTGCTCCACCAACGATATTGCAAAAACACGACTACAAGAACTTCGCGGTCACCTAAAACATCGGGGCTACAAAAGAAAAGACATTGATAAAGTTTTTTCTCGTGCTAACAACATCAGCCGAGATGAACTTTTACAATATAAAGTCAAAAAGGTCAACAGGAGGGTGCCTTTTGTGTTGACTTACCATCCAAAATTTGACAACTTATCTCACCTAATCCGCGAAAATTGGAAAGAAATCGAAAAACATCCTAAACTATCCAAGATCTTTCCCGAGCCACCTGTACTGGCTTTCCGTAGGCCCAAAAGCCTTAAAGACTTGCTGGTGAGAGCTGATTTATCCTCTCAAGCAGGCTCTTCGTCTGTGGGCTCTTGCAAGGGTTGGCGGAACAAACGATGTCTGACTTCCAAACAAATACTGGTTACCCAGACTTTTAACAGTCACTCCACTGGTACAGAATACACCATATTTTGCAATGTTAATTGCAAGACTACAAATGTTGTGTATCTCCTACAGTGTAAATGTGGTAAACAGTATGTTGACGAGTCAGAACAGCCGTTTCACAAACGAATGAACGGTCATCGTAGCGACTACCAATGCAAGCCAGACCTCCCTCTCAGTCGACATTTGAGATCCCCTGGCCACACTAAGGCAGATCTCAATCGACTGACCATTACAATCATTGACCACAACTCTGCTTGGTCTAGGGAGGATAGACTCACTCGGGAAAGATTTTGGATAAGAAAATTAACAACTTTGGCACCAAATGGGATAAATGAAAAGATGTAGTTCGACTCCATGCAGTGCTTCACACTTGGGTTATATTACTTATTATTACAGTCTCTGTTTCTATTTCTTTACTTTACCCATCTCTAAAATCTGTTGAATATACCCAATTTAAATTGCTTAATTTTTTTAAGGGATGTAAAAGTGCCAAGCCACGTTCAACTAGTTAACCTTAGTCAAAATTTATTATCATATTTTAACGACCGTTTGTTTGCGATGTTTAAATACGCAGACTCTGTTGTAATTACTCTACCGTTGTCAAATTTGAAATATTTACAAATTTAGATCGTTCAGTGCTGTTTATTTGGAATTCTTATTGACGCAATCGTTCTTGTAACATCATAACTGTCGTCACCGTTAAAGCTTTAGAATTGTGCTAGTTCATATCGCACATTATTATTTTTATTTAAAGCATATATTTGAACTCTCTGCTGTAATTAGTCATATAACCTATGTCGTGTTTAACACATATTTAGAATTGTGCAAGCGTCTTACCTGATGTTCGGTTTGACTTTTTTATTGTATAAATTTCAAGATTGTTTTAGTTTAATTTAAGTAGACTGATATATGATTCATTCAACATCACAATCATATTTACTGATGAAGGATATCTGTTATCCGAAATATTTATAAATAATTACATTTATAGTTCCTTTTTTTGTTATTGGTGCTGTTGTGTACACTTTTTAGGCGTTAATATATATATATATATATATAGAGAGAGAGAGAAGTCTATAAAAAGGACCAACCAGCAAATTTACTATGTACCGGATCGTCTAGAATAGACGATACTGTGCAGATAAGGAAAAAAATTATATAAGTCTAGAGATTTGCACAATGATACTAATATAAGATGGTATTATACGAAGATGTTGTTAATAAATCGTGTTGACAAATATTTCGGCTTAACAAATAGCCTTCTTCGGTGTCAATTATTTTAACAATACTGAGGATTGTTAAAATAATTGACACCGAAGAAGGCTATTTGTTAAGCCGAAATATTTGTCAACACGATTTATTAACAACATCTTCGTATAATACCATCTTATATTAGTATCGTTGTGCAAATCTCTAGACTTATATATATATATATATATATATATATATATAAAGACTTGTTTATATTTTTTCGTTCGTACTTGTATCATATTTGCCTTCGGGTTTATATGATCCGTTCATTCTATTTCGACTCTTCAAAATTCAAGAGTCTATCCTAAATTGAGGTAAAAGAGGGACGAAAGATACAAGAGGGACAGTCAAACTCATAGATCGAAAACAAACTGACAACGCCATGGCCAAAAATAAAAAGACAAACAGACAAATAATAGTACAGATGACACAACATAGAAAACTAAAGACTAAGCAACACGAACCCCACCAAAAACTTGGGGTGATCTCAGGTGCTCCGGAAGGGTAAGCAGATCCTGCTCCACATGTGGCACCAGTCGTGTTGCTTATGTTATTACAAATCCGGTAAATAGTCTAATTCGGTAAGTCACATTCGTATTGTAGTTACGACATAAGGAACATATCCGATATGATTTGTGAAACGGTTATTCCATAACGGTCAACCAACTCGTGATGGCGTCCGTAAAATTTACCAAGGGATGATTTCAACTTCATCATTTGGAACTCTTGGCTTAATAGCTTCCTTGTGAGAACAATCCTCTATCAAGGAAATCATGATAGGAAACACAAGCCCGGGAATATCGTATCAATTGGGAGATATATACTCCGTATGCAGGCGCTGCTGGAATGTTGCTACATAGAAATGGAAAGTTCACAATTGGGAAGCTGAAATCATCTCTTTTGTCATAAAGTTTTGTTTTCAACCGACACTCATTGTCAATTTCTAGATGTAAGTCAAGATATGAGGCAGACTTAACTGTATCTGTAGTATCCTTTATCTCAAGTTCGATGGAATAGATTCGTTCAACATAGTCACCAAATTTTGTATTATTTAGTGAGAGAACATCATCTACATAGCGGAACGTAGAGTTAAAGGATATTGCTAACTTCTTATCTTTCTTCCTAAGAAGTTCCTGTATGAAGTCAGCCTCAAAATAATAAAGAAACAAGTCGGCAAGAAGAGGTGCACAATTAGTTCCCATTGGAATTCCGACAGTCTGTTGAAAAACACGTCCTCCAAACGTAACAAATATGTTGTCAATCAAGAAATCAAGCATCTTGATAATATCAGTTTCAGAGAATTATATGGCCTTCCAAATACCGTTTCGATTCCTAACATCACTGAAGAAACATTAATAGTCGAAATCCGAATATGGTGTACTAATTTTTGCACCTTTTGTTTGCGGTACACCATCTTTTCCGCAAGTTTATTGTTTTCTATTTGATATTAAATTAATAGTTAAGATCCATTTTGTTACATCTGGTGATCCGTTTATTTGGCAATCGCCAATGGCAGTCAGCAGGGTTTAATAACATCCGTTGTTCGACCTGCTAGTCAAATGCGTTTTGTTAAAATATACTTTTTCACTTGTTTGGTCTTTTGGAAATGTTGTTTGTGCTGTATTTAGAACTCTCTACCAAGAAATTTGTTTTGCATGCACACGTATAAAAATTGCGGTTTTTATCCAACGCAATCATAGCTTTGAACGATGTTTTCAATTTAGACTTCTTTATATTTTTTCGTTTGAGCTTGTATTATATTTACCTTAGGGTTTATATGACCCGTTCATCCTATTTCGACTCTTCAAAATTCAAGAGTCTATCCTAAATTGAGGTAAATTATATTGCCTTCCAAATACCGTTTCGATTCCTAACATCACTGAAGAGACATTCATAGTCAATATCCGGATATGGTGTATTAATTTTTGCACTTTTTGTTTGCGGTACACCATCTTTTCAGCAAGTTTATTGTTTTCTATCTGATATTAAATTAATAGTTAGGATCCATTTTGTTACATCTTGTGATCCGTTTATTTGGCAATCGCCAATGGCAGTCAGTCAGCAGGGTTTAAGAACATCCGTTGTTCGACCTGCTAGTCAAATGCGTTTTGTTAAAATATACTTTTTCACTTTTTTAGTCTATTGGAAAATGTTGTTTGTGCTGTATTTAGACCCCTCTAACAAGAAATTTGTTTTACATGCACACGTATAAAAATTGCGGTTTTTTTCCAACGCAATCATAGGTTTGAACGTTGTTTTCAATTTAGACTTGTTTATATTTTTTCGTTTGGGCTTGTATTATATTTGCCTTCGGGTTTATATGATCCGTTCATCCTATTTCGACTCTTCAAAATTCAAGAGTCTATCCTAAATTGAGGTAAATTATATGGCCTTCCAAATACCGTTCCGATTCCTAACATCACTGAAGAGACATTAATAGTCGTAATCCAGATATGGTGTACTAATTTTTGCACCTTTTGTTTGCGGTACACCATCTTTTCCGCAAGTTTATTGTTTTCCATTTGATATTAAATTAATAGTTAAGATCCATTTTGTTACATCTGGTGATCCGTTTATTTGGCAATTCAGCAGGGTTTAAGAACATCCGTTGTTCGACCTGCTAGTCAAATGCGTTTTGTTAAAATATACTTTTTCACTATTTTGGCCTTTTGGAAAATGTTGTTTGTGCTGTATTTAGACCCCTCTACCAAGAAATTTGTTGTTCATGCACATGTATAAAAACTGCGGTTTTTATCCAACGCAATCATAGGTTTGAACGTTGTTTTCAATTAAAACTAGTTTATATTTTTTCCGTTTGGGCTTGTATTATATTTTCCTTCGGGTTTATATGATCCGTTCATCCTATTTCGATTCTTTAAAATTCAACAGTCTATCCTAAATTGAGGGAAATTTTATGGCCTTCCAAATACCGTTTCGATCCCTAACATCACTGAAGAGACATTAATTGTCGAAATCCAGATATGGTGTACAAATTTTTGCACCTCATGTTTGTGGTATACCATCTTTTTCATAAGTTTATTTTTGGTATCAAATTAATATTAAGATCTATTTTGTACTGGTGATCAATGTATTTTGCAATCACCAATGGCAGTCAGCAGGGTTTAAGAACATCCGTTGTTCGACCTGTTAGTCAAATGTGTTTTGTTAAAATATACTTTTTCACTATTTTTGACTTTTGGAAAATGTTGTTTGTGCTGTATTTAGACCCCTCTACCAAGAAATTTGTTTTACATGTTCATATATAAAAATTGCGGTTTTTATCCAACGCAATCATAGGTTTGAACGTTGTTTTCAATTTAAACTAGTTTATATATATATATATATAGATATATATACAACGCTTATCATAGGTTTGAACGCTGTTTTCAATTTAGACTTGTTTATATTTTTTCGTTTGGGCTTGTATTATATTTGCCTTCGGGTTTATATGATCCGTTCATCTCATTTTGACTCCTCAAAATTCAAGAGTCTATCTTAAATTGAGTTAATTTGTATGGCTTTCCAAATACCGTTTCGATTCTTAACCTCACTGAAGAGACAGTAATTGTCAAAATCCGGATATGGTGTACAAAAACCTTTGCACCTTTTGTTGGCGGTATATCATCTTTTCCGCAAGTTTATTATTTTCTGTTTAGTATAAAATTGATAATTAAGATCCATATATTACATCGATGATCCGTTTATTTGGCAAATACCAATGGCAGTCAGCAGTGTTTAAGAACATTTGTTGTTCGACCTGTTAGTCAAATGCGTTTTGTTAAAATATACTTTTTCACCTTTTTGGTCTTTTTGAAAATGTTATTTGTGCTGTATTTAGACCCCTCTACCAAGAAATTTGTTTTGCATGCACACGTATAATAATTGCGGTTTTTATCCAACGCAATCATAGGTTTGAACGTTATTTTCAATTTAGACTTGTATATATATATATATATATATATATATATATAATGTTTGAATAATAGCTAGTGATAAACCTTACGGGGCGATGGATCATATAATTATGATACAGTATACAACAAAATATAAGATATAACAAGTCTAAAAGGGTACAACATTACCAAAAAAATAAAATCATAAACAGGATTACTATTATCCTTCATCAGTAAGATGTCAAATGATTCTTATCTTGACACGTGGTAGTTAAACTAAAATTATAATCTTGAATAAATTCCTTAAAACTATAAGCGTCCTGTACTTAAATATGAGTAACTGGAAACAAGTGATGAAAGGGACTCATTCTGTTTTTTTTTTCATTAATTCCCTCTTGGGAAACTGTCCTTAACTTTCTTATACAAAAACATTTCCGAGCAAGTCTTTCGGCCCTTGACCAACCCTCGTTGTGGTCTATGATAGTGATGGTAAGGTATTTGAGATCAGCTTGGGCGTGCCCAGATGATCTTAAATGAGGACTTAAGGGGAGGTTTTGCAGGTGTAGTCACTTCGATGACCATTCATGCGTTTGTTGAATGGCTGTTCTGCTTGCCAACATATTGCATGCCACCTTTACACTGAGGAAGGTATAACATTTTGGGGTTTGCAAGTAACATTGCAAAATATAGTGTACACAAACCCAGTGAAGTGACAAGTAAATGTTTGAGTATTCAGTATTTTTGGCAAGTCAGACATCGTCTGTTACCACATGACTTGCACCGTCCTGCAGTTGATGAGTTTTCATTAGAGAAGACATCTGCTCTCACAAATAAGTTATAGATTATAATTTTAGTTTAACTACCACATGTCAAGATAAGAATCATTTTAAATTTTACAGATCAAAGATATTAGTTATCCGCAATATTTAACAATTGTCTTTGATTTGATTTGATTTTGTTTTGGTGATGTTGTACCCTTTTAGACTTGTTTTATATTCATATATACATTCAGAAAATAAATTATTGTGAATCCTTAACTGCCGGAATTACTACGTTAAACAATTTGACGTATATCTTTTTTTTTTAAATCTTTATAATAACTTGATATAATATCAAACTATTAATTATTGTAACAAGTCACAATATTCAAGAACAAACTCAATAATGGCTTATTTAAATAGAGCTTACTATTGTTAAGGTGTCACATGTCATTTCACGTACATTTTATTATCATATATTTGATAATGTTACAGATGAATTATATAGGATGTTGATAATGATGAAAATATGATTTTTTTTACTCACAGTATTCTGTGTCTTCTTATCAATCCTTTTTCGTACAGTAGTTTATATACATTGCGTATGATTCCTTTTGGTCGAGTTCTCTTCATGTAACATATACCATATAAAGTTACAAGATCATTGTACCTGTTATATAATTTTATATTGATTGATTTTTTATATCTATACACTACGAGTAGGTAACATATAGATATAAATATATATTGGTGCATTAAGATTTTAAATTTGTTTATTTTAAATTGAAATCGATTTTTTTTAATCCAATATGAATTTATCTTCTAGTAAAAGCAAATATTTTAACTTACACTCGAAGGAATAGGACACGTTAGATGTGAAGATAATCGTGTAAGCTATACTCAGGATAGACGTTATGCTACCATCAAAAGGAAGGATGTGTCTACATATTCTGAGCATATCAAGTATATGTATGAAATGTAAGTGTATTATATTATCTTAAATTGGAAACTGAAGGTCATAATGTAAAAAAATGCAAGTAGGTATATTCTGTTTATAAACCGATTCCTGGTGTATACTCCTCGTATTACTTCGTCTTTAAATCTAAGTTTTTAACCGTGCTCTCCTTTTCCAGTTACAACAGCCGTAGTGTTAAGCGGGTCTACTTTGCTACTTCGCTCAAACATCCAATACTGTCATAACTCTTTCTGATAAGTTTCTTTACCCGACAGCTTGCTTTGTCATAAAGTCTGATGCATGCCTTTTTTCCTTTTGTTATAATCTCTTCATTTGAGTACAATTGACAATTAATTGTATAAGGCGTGTTTGATTTCGAACAAAGCTTGTGTAAGTACTGTGACAAGTCGAACACTGAATATTCGACAAAAAACAGGGGTTTTCACAAACAACACACACACGAATATCTAGTTATGTTTCCTGATTTTCCTCAAGATTCAACGCTGCATTAACAATAATTGGGTAAGCTTTCCTCATATAACTTATCATAGATTTCAATCTGCCGAAGCAGATCTTCTTTAGACTGTTAAGAATCAAGAATCTTCTGAGGTAGTGTTCATATAATAATTTTTTCAAGCATGGCCTTGTATGGAGATCTGTCAATACCAGAGTGGTGGCTGTAGGTTTTCGCAAACTTTACACATTTCAACCCTTAGATGCACTTTTTGCACTTATTTTTTTCTCATCCAGATAACCAGCATATCTTTCATAGATGCATTTACTTTATCAACACTTTCTTGCGATTGACGGTGTCGGAAATTTCTATGGATCATTGTACAAACTGTGTTTTTTGATAACATTAGCCGTAAATTAACCACCGTTATCCGACTGCAGGATATGTGGAACACTATAAAGTGAAAATATATCCTTTTGCCGAGAAGCGTCTTTTGAGGCATACGTTGATGCAAGCGCGCGTATTATATCAAACTTAAGCAGAGGATTTTGATAATGCATGATACATTTAACATCCTAATAGTTCAACCTGAGCACTGAAAGCCCTCACTTATCAACAGCTTAACAACTCGGCCTTAACTTACAAGCTTTTCTTTTTTGAACAAATTGAGGGCATCTATTTTAAATTTGCATACTTCTTTACTTTTCATCTCTTCAACCATGTCGAGTGTTCAAATGTGTTCATATTACAATGCCGTATATTTCCTCGGCCTATGTATAATAAAAAAATAGGATCTATCAATGACTATCGTCTTTTATCAATTATTCCATATCACAACATTGTAAAACATCAAATCTGTAAATTAAAAGTAATATAAATGTATGTATTGCATTGGTTTTCTGATACAATTAACTTCAAAGAAAACGACTATACAAGTTCACGGTAAAGAAATAGAGTTAAAGAAATAAAAGGTAGGAGGAGCACAAAAACAATAAATCTCTCAACATCCAGAAAGAAAAAAAGAAAGCAAAAATAATAAGTCTAAATACTTCGTCTATTGAATATTCCGTACTTATCGTCTGTTTCGTGCATTTTTATTACTGGCTTTTCGTACATAGACTTGACTATAAGGGGTTGACTAGACAAGATCTATAAGGAAATCAAGTATCAAGTAGATATGTGACATTGTTCTGATATGACTTTACCATTTGTTAAAAATATTCCTTGACACATGTAAAATGCATCTGATTTTTATTTTGCATATTTTACCAGATAAGCGATTCTGACTGATAGGATCCTATAGTTTTGTATTTGCTACTTGTTATGAAATTTATAAAACAACCATAAAACTTCACAGCATAAATACATCTACCTTGCATATGTTGATAATCAAAAGAATGTGCTTTTATTCCAATCTCGTTTTGATCAAAATAGGCTAATATTTTTCTTTGTTCCATATATATAACACACTTTCGATTAGAATCAATGCTTTCTTTTAATTGATTCGTAAAGAACTATTTCATGTATTTTATTTTCTATATGCTTGAAACTATAAATTGCTGGCATTTAGAGTAAAATAAAATTGAGAATGGAAATGGTGAATGTGTCAAAGAGACAACAACCCGACCAAAGAGCAAAAACAGCCCAAGACTACTTATGATTTAGCTCAGCGAGAAAATCCAGTACCCGGAGGCGGTCTTTAGTTGGTCCCTAAACAACATTTTGTACTAGTTCAGTGAAAATGGACGTCACACTAAACTCTTAAACATATAAAGGACTAAAATTTAACAAGCCATACAAGACTAACAAAGGCCAGAGGCTCCTGACTTTGGACAGGCGCAGAAATGCGTCGGAGTTAAACATGTTTGTGAGATCTCAACCCTCCCATATACCTCTAGCCTATGTATTATAAACAAACACTCAGCATCACGCACATTAAATTATCTAAAATTGTCTAATACCTTTACCATAGGGGTTAAGCTATGATACTATGAGAACAATGCAAATGAAACCCAATATAAAATCTGTTTTAATGCAACATTTGTTCATCGAAACCAAGCTGTCATGATAAACACCAATCGAAGATACCAGGATAATAATTTACTACGCCGGACATGCGTTGGTAAGCGTCGTCATCTATGCATGAATTATCGTCAAACAAAAAAGTTATTTGTTAGAATATTATATGAGAAAGAAACAAATAGCCATAAAATGTAGAGATCAGGCTACCTTTTCTTGAAGGTAATGAATTAAGACTGTGTAAACATTTAATTTATCTAATGAGTTGAGAGTACTAGACAACATTTGGTTAAGAAATATCATATATATTTCATTCATCTCAGAAAGTGTTGTGTCAAAAGATACATTGATAATACACAGAACTATGCAGCAGACGAGATCAATTAAAATTTAAATAACGGCATTATCGATATAACAAATGCCGAAACAAACAAAGAAATGCATAAATTAATACCGTATTAACAATGACGGCAGGTACTGAAAACAAGCTGCAGAGTTTTAATGGTAATATGATATAAAGCATGTATATCTCTCTTGATGAGTTTTTTTTTTTTATTTATTTATTCAATAGTATATCACTGCACGGTTGGGATAGATTACTCTACATACCTGACATTTGTACTGCTAAATTTGAAATAATACTAACGGTAAATTGTTCGTATTCGCTGTCCAGCAGATCGTGGAACTACTTAAAAAAGACCTCCATGCAAGTCTTGTCTGAAGCAGAAATTTCGACAGAACAAAAAAAAAAGAATGCAAACAGCAATATTTATTTCCATTTTTCTCACTTCACATTATATAAAAATATCAATTCTTATGATTTAATTCATCTTTTTAAAATCCTAAAAGAACCTGAAAAGGGAATTTCTAAAATCTGCTTGTATAAAGTGGGTTCTATTTTTCGTGTACTTAATATTTGTTCATAAAAATAGCTTTGGTATTCTCGTTTTTACTGTTTTACATTTAGTCATAACGGTGCCATTGATAGCTTACCTTTAAAATATACGTTAATCTACGTCTTTTGGTCTCTGATGGAATGAGGTCTTATTGGCAATCTTACCATATCTTCATTTTTGCATTAAAACAAATCTGTTTTCTGTACTTTTTACGTGCTCAAATTCTTATTTGCAGCTTTTATAAGTTTCCGAATCTTGTTTGACATTAGTAATTACAATTACAAATGTCATTGTATGATTCTGCTTTTTTTATTCTTTTTCAGTCATTCTCACCTGTGACATCCATGTCTGCTTGACGTGGGCAGCTGAAAAGGATAACATAACTTTCAAATGTAAAGTAAGCAATTTATTATGGAAAGTTCACTTTTTTAATCCTGAAAACGAAGAGCAAGGATACTGTATCAGTCCTATACCAGTACAAGCATGTCATTCTTCACATAATGTTATTACGCAGGATACACAAACAAACACAACTGTCCTTGTAATACAGAGGCATATAGACAGCAAACTCAATGGACCTTGGAAATGTTATCATGGCACAAACAGAAATGTGGCAATTGTTAATGTTACAGTCATAAACACAGGTAATATACCTTTTTCTATTCGCTCAAGACAAAGGCAAAAAATTTAAATTATTTTACCAAAATCATCTACAATGCAAAAAAAAAATCTGAATCGGACTACGTTATCTGCCTTGATACGAAATAATCAGAGAACAAAAATAAAAACGATTTCGAAAAATCTCAAAGAATGTCGAATAAATCTGTAAGTTATATAACGTTCAGTTTTTCCGTTATTTCATTTTTGTATTGCAATTTTTATTATTTATGACTTTCCAAAACAAATCTCAATTTTAAAAGTCGTCGGTTAGTGGTATGAATTATTTCATTTATTTGTTTACGAAATTTGATTACGCACAGTGATGAACTAGACAAAACAGTATCAAAGAGTATAAGACAAATACGGAACTCGAAGGCAAATTCAAAATGGGAAGTCAATAAAAACTTACAAAATCAAATGTTATTAATCCCTGACTTGGTACGTGGTTTGTAAAAGCTGGTTTTATAGTTATCTAAACCTCCTTCTTCTATGACAGTTGTTTATAGTTCCAATTTATTGACAAATTGATGTGGGCAACAGAAAGAGACATAACACGTTTCAGAAGCCTTGATTGTGTAAACATACATAACATTTGTACATCGTGCCGTGCTGCACTGGTTTCCATAATTTTGGAAACACCAGGCCGGGCGCTTTGTGTCTGGGAGACAGGCTATGTGTGCCCTCAATTTTAGAATTCATTTCCTATATATATGTCCGGTTTTTCTGTTGCCTTCCTAATTGTATCATATCTTTCTTGAGGATTCGATTGATAGAATTAGCTAAATAAGTAAAACATAGCCTCGTATTCTCTTAAACCTTAGCCTGATTTTGGCTTTCAAACGCTTGTTTTCTCACGGAAAATATAAATATCCTAATAGAAATATATAAAGGTCGTCGATTTATTTTGCCAATGTTATCAAAAACTATCAAAATGCAACCAGATTTCATTCTCCAGACACCAAAAAGTGTTCTTGAAGAACGTGTATTCGATGCAGGTGGTATTATTTACCAAAACATATAGATACAGTCATTGAAACGAAATTTGCACTTACTTCAACTACATGTAACTTAAATTTGGAACCTTAACAGTAACATTGAAGTAAAAAAAAAGTTTGATTTCAAATATGTGGTCAAATTTATTTCGAAAAATCTAAAAATGAATTATCAATCACCATGTATTCATCTATAAGCAATCATTTCAAGTCAGGAGACCATAGATGTTTATCAAAAGACGAAAATGACTAGTTAATTTAATTGGTGACTGTATTAAAAAACTACAAATCAGAACTTTGAACAACCCGAGAAAAGAACCTATAGAACATGATACTGATGATTTTTACTACTCGTGATCTTGAAATAACATATTGCAATGCCACAAAAGACCTGCCTTTTGATACATTTTCTGCATAAACATTTTTTATGTATGTTCTGTGTGTGGTACTGGTTAGAATGCTATTAAAACGAAGAAGCTAAAGATGCAAAAAAGAACATTTGAATCTCATACAGCAAAGACAAACCGACAACAAAATCGTAAAAATCCCCAAAACAAAGTTAAGACACGTACCTGTCTTCAAAATTCTACTTATAAAATTAAGTGAAGACATAAAAGAATATAACCAGATATTGAAAAACACACATCAACAGATCACTTATCTGACTCAAGCACATCGAAGAAATTCTACATCATGGTCACAAGAAAAGAAGATTAAAAAAAATATATTAATATTATCTAAAAGTATAAACAAATATTTATGTAAAATTCATAGAAATTCACTTGTGACATTTCTTTATGTTTGAACTTAAAAGGAAACTAAATAAAACTATAACCCTTGCAGCTAACCTACAAAGTCTAGATCAGTTAATACAACAGCATTACATAGGGAATTTAGGAAGCAGTTCATATTTTGATATACAATTTTCTTTTAGAATCTTTCAAGACAATTATTAAAAACGGTAAGTAACCTGAAGTGTATATATTTTGCCTTTCAATATTAAATACATGAGTTGTCCTAAATGAGTTTCAACAATTTTCCTTGAATTTATTAATATTTTGATATTTTGATATGCTATATTTTACATATCCTTACTTTAAGAAGTAGCAATCATATTGCTATCAAGTCATCCGTTTTTGTTCTCTTTTACTTATGAACATGTGATCGTTTGTTTGTAACATTCACAACTTTGTTTTGATTTATTACTGATCGGAACGACTTCAAACAGTAATGATAGTTTACGTAAAACGATACACAGAAGGACGTCGTATACATCTATTCTATTATCTTGTGTGTTTGTTGTTGTTGTTGTTGTTTTTTTTTGGGGGGGGAGGCAAAACTTTTAGGAATTTTGACCTGCAATGCTCTTTAACTTTGTTCTTTATTGGGCGTTTTAACTTTTTGATTCGAGTGTCACTGATGAGTTTTTTTTTTTACGTTTAAATTGTTTATCCTAGAATATATAATGATATTTTTTTACACATTGAAGTATGTTCAGAACAATCGACAATATGTTGTGAGAAACAGAAATAATTAGATTTATATTATATGTCTAAACAAATTAAGTAAAAAAGTATTAAGTAAATAACTGTTTATGAAAACTATGCAGTAGTGACTGCTAATAAAAAAGGGAAAAACAATTAAATTCAATTTTACTAGGTAAGCATGCTGTTTAATTATGTTCAAAAACCAATAATAAGACTTTAACATTTTTGATTGTTAAATGAAAACCTTCTCAGATAGTTTAATAAGACTTTAATATTTTCGATCATTAAATGAAAACCTTATCAGATAATTTAATAAAACTTTAACATTTTTGATTGTTCATTGAAAACCTTATCAGATAGTTTTGCAATACATTATACACATATCTGGTATATTTTATTCTTGGTTTTTCTTGTATATATCTGATGTTTTAGTTCACCTCTTTTTAAAGATAATTGCGGTGAGCAACATATGGCATGGACCTTCTTCGGCGTAATGATAGGCGTAGTTATAGTTTTTATTTTATTGACAGTTTTTATAACACGCCAGTGGAAAATCCGTAAGTATTGCGAAATTTACTTAGGATATAATTTTTTAATTTGCTTTGCTAAGTTAAACTGATAACAGCATGTCCCAGCCCTTCATTTTAAAGGAAAGAAACATTAATCCATATATCAATAACACATTGCACAAATGTTAGTAAAACTACCGAACTAGCTTCATGTAAAGCGATCATACTTATATTCCGTTGGTTACTATTGTAACGTTGTGTACAATAGACTGGTAATTTCCTTTAGTTGGGAGGGGGGATGGGAGGAAACATCTGAATGTTTTTTTATTTATCTTGGTTTTTTCAAGTCCACACCTTGAAGAAGGAAAATAAATTCAAGACCCCTTGCCAAATACCACAACCATCCCCTTTCCCCAATTTTGGAATATTTTTATTATTTACAACCAAAAATGCATGAATACAATTTCTATTCATATTAACATTATCTAATAAAAAGTAAAATAACAGAAATACCGACGAACTCCGAAGAAAATTCAAAACGGAAACTACGTAATCAAAACGCAAAATCAAAAGCTACAACACATCAAACGAATGGATAACAACTGTCATATTCCTGACTTAGTACAGGCATTTTCTTATGTAGAAAATGGTGGATTAAGCCTGGTTTTATAGCTAGCTAAACCTCTCACTTGTATGACAGTCGCATAAATTCCATTATATTGACAACGATGTGTGAACAAAACAAACAGACATAATAGGTAAAAAAATGTCAAAAATAGGGGTACAGCAGTCAACACTGTGTTATAATCTTAATCACTATAAAACAAACAATTATGTAACAAAGAAACACAAAAGGGCATATAAACAAAGCACATTAGCAAAAATGAAAGACAAGGATACAAACATTCACCATAGCACAATAACGCAATGATAGTTTATCAAGAGTGGTACAAAAGCTTCCAGTGCGGAAGTTGTTTGTAACTTTAGGGAACTTTATTTAGATATACATGTCTTAGTCTTATGTACATGTAAATTATGATTGATATATTCCTGGAAGATCTTGTTGAAACTTAGAATTTTATCTTTAGGATTGTGCCGAGCGGAGCGAGTCAAAAAAAAGTAATGCCTACCAAAAAAATAGATATCTAATAGATATCTTTTTGATTGGGAAAGCATTGTGTGTGGGTCCACATCTCGAAGTCATAGCAGACATATTTAAAATTACACTCCTGACTATTAGTTATAATCTTCAACCATTGAAATATATTCGAAATCACAAGTTTTGCGATTAATCATGTAAGGAAACAACAATCAAATGTTGTCAGTGTTTTTATAATAAAGAAATGGGTATAATGTTTAAAAAAAACCTTCAAGAAAACCTGCAAAAACACCAAACAATTATTCCCTATTATAGTCATTCTTCGTAGCCACTAAACAAAAAGAAAATGGTCATAACTGATTAAGTGTACTCATCAAATTAACTACATGTTTTTATGTATGAAATACAGAACTTCTCAAATCTTGTGAAAATAAAGATGCCCCCTCCCATCTGAAGTATTTAACATTGTAATACCCTCTTTTTTTATTCCTAAAAATGTCCCATGGCCTTCTTTATATCCTTTCAGCCAACCACCCCCTTCAGGTTACAGATGACCAATCCCTTAAACAGTTCTTTTTTGTTTTCATATTCATTTCAGTAGTTTGTAACCGTATATGAATTCTTCAAAAACATAAAATATTACTTAAAATTCCGATCATGACTTTTTCTCGTTATCATTGCATGACATTTTCAATAAATATTTGTTTTTTATCTAATACTTACTTCAGCTTGTTTTACGATATATATTTTGTTTACAGGTTTCCAAAAGTCCTCTTCACTGAAAAGGGGCATTTCAGAATTGTATGATATTTATCATCGGTTATGTCGGTGGCAAAACATGACATTCTTGCAGTCTGAGATATTTACAATTGTTTCAATCAATAAAAGAGTATCGTATAAACATGATAAAATAAAAATATATGGTCTATTTATTTTTCTTTCAAAAAATGAAAAATTATTTCCAAACTGTTACATTTATATGCAATCTTCTAAATTTATTGAGAATTCAATTTTGTCTCCTATTTAAAAATTAACTTGTATTTTATATAAGCTGTTCAATTTTATTCAGAGTTGATAGGCAATGAGTTGCGTTGTTTATCTTGTAACGATCCATATTATATTCTCAGAAATGTTTTGGAGGTAATACAATTTGTCCAGTGTTTGTAATAACACAAATATTTTTATTTGTTTGTATTTAAGCAGCAAGAGAATATACAGCAGAAAATTGGTACGGGAGGTGTTGCATGTGTAGTTCACAATACTACTATGGTAATTCATTTAAACTATATGCTTCTTTCTACAACCAAACCAGAAAACTCTAAAAAATTGTTATAAACTGGCAATGCAAATCGACATTCAGTAAAAACGATTCGAATTTCTGTTGTGTTGATGCCTAGAGCGACGACTGTCCTCCTACATTTTTTATTGTAAAAGCATTTGATCTTTGAGGGCGTTCTGTCTTCAACAGAACCAATGATTTCATCATATATATGGCTACAAATAATATAAAACTTCAAGGAAGCTGATATAAGACAATTGTTTACTACGTACAATACGCTGGTTGTACTAGATTTTTTCAGCCGCGATAGAGATAAAATGGCCAAAGTGTAGACTGTCAATACAGAAAAAAAAAACATATATCATACTGTATTTATACAAGTTTAAAGTCAGGAATATGAGTATTGTTTCCAGTCGTTCCGTTGTGTTTTTTAACCTAGCGTTGTGGTTTTGTCATTTTTCATGGACTTCCTCCTATTGAATTTAAGTTTAAATGTTATCTTTTACACGTTTTTTTTATACGTGAAATAAACGAATTATGCTTAACAACAAAAAATAAGACCAAACAATTTTTGTATATAAAAAGAAGGAAAGAAAATATGTTCATTATTACAAAACATATAATAATCTATTCTTGAAGAATTCATGTTATTTATAAGTCAGCAGGATATTTGTTATGATATCGTTCGATGCATTATTCATTGTAAATCAAATTATATGACAAGTAATTTTTCGTTGTTTTTTTTTTTTTTTTTGTTTTTTTTTTTGTTATTTTTGTTATTTTATTTTTGGAAAGAACTATTATGAAATTATTGTACAGTCACCTGTGATTGCCTTTTAAATGTGTTCTCTAATTAGGAGATTTTCGTTTAAGCTACGAAACTTTTACCTGGTATAATATTGATTATTTTCGTCGTTATCATTCCCTATGTGAGTGGATTAGTGGAAATTAGTTGCAAAGGTGAGCTTACATCTATAGTTCGAATTTGATTTTCACATAAACATGGAGTCTCTCCGTGATACGTATGAAACGAATTTAAAAGAGAGGCTAAAGATACCAAAAGGATAATCATACTCATAAATGTAGAAGTTGAAAACAAAGTGTCAATGCCAAAGCACGAAAAACAACAAAAACACAAGACAGAAAAACTAAAGACTGAGCAAGACGAACACGCATAAAAATGGATGTGAACTCAAGTGTTCCGGAACGGAAAGCAGATTCTGGTTCACATGTGGCATTCGTCGACAAAAAGGGCGTTATTCCTGTTTCCAGGACAATTTTGAATATACACCGCTTTGTAGCACTTTAAAATACTCCTTTTCTATGTACATTTGCATCAAAATATGACGATTATTATGTTTTCCATAATATAAGCACAGCTCTTTTTATTCTACTGAATACCAAAACATGCACTCGCCAGATGAAATGTATATTAATGCATTTAATTCTTAAATCCTTGTTTAATTCTATTTCCTGGTATATAAAAAAACAAAAAAGTCAGGTTTACATCATCGCTAATTAACTTGTTAATTTAAAGAATGATGTTTTGGTGCATTGTTTGGCAGGTATTATTACAAGTTCTGCAGCATTATATGTCGGAAAATTTCAGTTCAACACAAAAAAATATTCCAGCAAGGTTAATAGAAATTATAACAATTCACCATTACATGATTAGAACTGTTGAATGAGAATGTGATGGTGGACTGTTATAATTATCAGATTAATAGTCCATCAATTGACCTTTATCATGATCATACTCAAAAAGCCGACTGTATTTTATTTGCAAATGGAAGTTTCTACGAAATCAGAAAACTATTGCATTGAAAAAGGTCATAAGCCCATAGACGCAATTGGTTTCGATCAAATTACTGTTCTTCAATATATTTTGTTCACTCCCATCTTTGCTTATTTGACACCTATACTTAAAAGACTTGTACTGAACATGGACAGTTTCAATTTCAATTTGGCTATTCTATTGTCATAGTAATTTAATGATAAGATAATTGAAAATGCCTGAAGAATATATGTAAGGCTGGTAATTTTAATTTTTCTAATACCTTGTTTTTATAGTGATTAAGATTATTACACAATGTTGACTGCTGTACCCAAATTTTTTACAGGTTTACCTATTACGTCTGTTTGTTTTGCTCACACATTTTTGTCAGTATAATTGGTTTCTTTGCGACTGTTATACAAGCGAGAGGTTTAGATAGCTATAAATACAGGTTAAATCCACCATTTTCCACATAAGGAAATGTCTGTACCAAGTCAGGAATATGACAATTGTTCTACATTCGTTAGTGTGCGTGGTTGAGATTTGATTTTGTCATTTAATAAGTGTCTTTCGGTTTCATTTTCCCTAGAGTTCTGTATTTTTGTTATTTTGTTTTTTTCTGACTATAACATTTATTTCAGATAAAGAATATTTCATAATCTTTGGCGTTTTTATGGTCTTTATCTTTGTTATATGTCTGCCTATTCTAAGAAAAGGTTTGTATTAACTATGTATATTTCAACTACTCCTTGTCTTCACATTGACTTTTCCAAGACATAACATTCATTTTGATATGAACTTTTAATACTACATAGTTTCTAACTCAAAACCCGAAAACATGTCCAACATGGTTGAGCAGAAGAACGACTGAAATAAACATCAAGCATGTTTCAAAGTTAAAATCAAGAATTATGTATCTGATATCATGCGTGTCTGTTTCGATTAGTTACCTAAAATTTTCATAGATGTAATAGATAGTATGGTATTATAAAAGCGAAACGAAAAACAACAAAGGGATTTTCAAACTCATTAGTCATAGACAAATCGACAACGCCTTCCTAAATCAAAAACGACAAAATGACAAACAACAATACACACACGCCGTCTTATCTATAAATTTAGCAATCTAAATTGACTGCTTCACTCAAATTGGTTTTGTTTGATATGTAAAAACACAAGGTTTGGTAGTTTATTTACTTAGAAATAATCTTCATTGAATATACATCAAATAAAGGGAAATACAAAAAGACAGATTCGTATATACTTTCCGATATAGAAGACATCAAAATCGCTACATTGTTTATTTTGCGATTGTGATTGATCATATAAGGCTAGTTATTTTCAGACTTTCATATAAGGCTAGAAATTTTCAGATTTTCAGCTTCGTTATTCTTAAACGGTCCCTTTTTGTTTTAAACTTAATGAATGTGTTATTAACAATATAATATTGAAATATGACAGACTTTGATTAATTTATACTGACCAGTTTTTATCATTATTTTTTTCTCATTCTTACATCATATACATGTCATGTGATTTGTCAAGCAAAGACAGTGTTAAAGATGTTTAGACAAGCGAATCATCAAGCATTTAAGAAATTTAAAACTATGTTAGGTAAGGTTTTCACTTCCTAAGGCAAAAAATAGGTTTAACATACATACGGAACTCCAAGTTAAATTCAAGAAGTAGAAGTCCATAAAACAGACTAAATCGAACGTTATCAACCAACGGAACAAAATTGACATCAGATAGATCAGGCTGTTATTTGAATGTCCTTTTTGTAATATCTCCTACATTATTAAGGTGCTTGTTCGTCTTTAGTTTTCAATTAAGTAGCTTTATGCACTAGCGATAAAGATAAACCTAGAAAAGCGATTCGTACGAATCAAGTTTATAAAGTATTGTTTTAATTTTTGTAAGACTCTTTTAGAACGTTGATCAACTAATGTTTAAACTATTTCTAGACAAAAAATTATTATCCAGAATTTAGTGACTTTGTAATAAAATAAAGTTATAACCATGAAATATCTTTCAATTAAAATTTCATTTACAAGAGCTAGTTTTATAAAATAAAAACTTTAATTTATCTCTAGCATAACACGGCAGGACCTTTAAATTATGCTATAAGTTACAATACATTGAATATGATTTGATAATTACATTTTCATTGTCGATATTAATCGTTCGATAGTAATGAAGTAGTTAAATGTCGTATTACAAAAATAACAACAACATCCCAATAACATCAACAAAAATGACAAACATGACACACACGTGTATACCATTTTCACTGAACTAGTACATATTTGTGTTTAGGATCCAGCTGAAATCCGCCTCCGTGTGTGGGATTTTCTCGCTGTGTTGAAGACCAATTTGCGACCTTGGGCTGTTTTCTGCTCTTTGGTCGGGTTGTTGTCTCTTTGACACATTCCCTATTTCCATTCTCAATTTTATTTACCTTAGGATTGACTGAGACTGAAACCATTCCTACAGTTAATATTAACTTGAAAGAAAAATGTATTAAAACTGATTAATATATTAGAATCAAACTACAAACATTAAAACTGTGATGACGAAAGTGTTTGCAGTACTCTGTAGATCAATCGTTACAATAAAAAAATGAAAATAGTGACAAATAGACCTACACGGTACAAACAGCCACACCGAACATCAACAATTACTTAACGTCGCCCTCGGAAATCAACGTTCAAATAGAGATTAACAACAACAAACTAAACATGGTCAAGATAATTTAAATTAATAAAGGACCAAAATAAAGAAGGTTTCATTTGTACAAATGAGCCTAACTCTCTATCAAAAACGAAGGTCTGAAAAAAAAAAATACAGACCGATGACGTGATAAAGGAAATAAAAGACAGTATAATTTGGAAAGTAGATCGATTCAGAATGTGTTTGCTATTACAGGCAGCTACCTAGGATAGCCACAACTGTTTGTTGGATACTGCAGACAAAGAAAAGTAAAAATCCTAAACTTTCAGTACAATACTTTCATGTCCTTGATATTTTCGATAAGGTTATATTCTTATTTATTAATTATGAACGTAAATATCATAGGAATTAAAATACACATTGTCTCCCTAGCAAAGCTTTTATTAATGAAGTTCATATACAACAATGAATAAGCAGAACCATACAATTAATCAAAATGTTAATGCAATCAATATACAAAGATTTTATCTTTCGGAACGACTATAAACCATCTTTTACTCTTTTACTACGTACCATACGTACCATACGTCACAGTTCTAAATTGACAATGGGTGACACTTTTTATTGAACAATTTTGTTCGTAGCATTTTTTAACATTTTAAGTTTTTATAACTTTAAAATCATGTTCAGTCGCTGAATAAATCTATATGACCAATCTGTCTGGCTAAAAACTAAATTAATGACTCGTAATGTTAACAAAAATAATGGATAAGTAGTATTCTCTTTTTAATACAAAAATGTTTTCCTTAAGATTGGACAATAACACACTGGATATGCATTGAGTTGTATGCTTTTGTCTGTCTTTTTTGTATTTTTGGTTCCACTGAAAAGTTTTTTTGTCATTGATATTTATCCCAGGTCTAAAAACGAATATATCAAACGGTTTCATGCAGTTGTTTATACGAATTAAGAGTATTGCTAATCTGTTCTGACAAATTTGAAATGCTAAGAAATCGTTAAAATCAGTCAAGAATATTTAGAATATGCTGAGAAAATTAAATAATAATTAAGAATGTTGGGAATATGTTAGGACAATTTTATATAAAATTCAAAATTCAAAATTTGCAAGGAGGTTACGCCCTTACTTAGACAAATTCAGACGAATTTTATTGATTTCAGAATTTCGTGACTTTGTTGTGATGTGACTATTATCATTTATTAATTTATGTTCTATATTGCTAGGTGGACAAAATGAACAGCAAACTGACCTCGCAACAACTAGCAACAAACAATTATTAAGTATGGAGAACCTGATGGTAGAAAAGAATAAATCAGAAGAAGAATGCTAACACCTGACATAAATAAAACTACTTATATGCAATCAACGACAAAAGTTCTGCAACAGAAAAAAATAAACACATTGGCCTACACTTTCAATTATTACAAATAAATAGTTCCCGATGACACAGAGGGTAGCACAACATACAATAGCGGATACGTAAATGTCTGTTTTATGAAAATAAGCCATTTAAAATTTAGAAGCAATTGCTTAATGTTAATTACAAAATATTCAATCTGGTCAAAAGTATTTTTCTGGACGGAGGATTACCAGGACCCATTCAGAACATCTCGAAAAAAGCACAGTGTATTCTAAAAGTAAACAAGACAAAAACTTGGGATGACCACTGGTGCTTGGAAAATTTAAGCAGTTGCTGCACATCTAATGATATATGTTGTAATTCTCATCGCCAGCTTAAATTAGGCAAATTAAGCGGTTGCACGGAAGCAAATGGGAGGACAGAAGTGTACCCTCGAGATACTGACATTTTGTGGTCATCTAAAAAAAAAATATTGCATGATAGTTAACGAATGAATTCAAAATGAATGTCATACAACTTTCAAACCCATGTCTTGAACTTTATAATTTATAAAACTAAATTGTGTTTGACTTTTTTTCGTTGTAAGCAACAACCCTGTATAAATTCGTGTACTACTGAAATGTTGCTATTAACAAACAGATATTTCCAGATGACACAATGAAAAGCGTCTCCTGCAGCCGATCCTAAATATCAATTTCTAGATGTTATTCAAGATATGTGTAGTGTGTTTTTATTTTCTGGGTTTTTCAATTGCAGTCGGGTAAATAATTGTTTTGGAACGTAAAAGGAATGATACGGATAATGATACACTTCTATTAATCCTCTAGATAAACCTTTGTTTAAAGCATCTTGCAAAATTCGATAATTTTACTCCCAGATATACATGATATATGGATGATATCCCGTTACAGATAAACCCTCATATATATTTATCCCAGTAAACCTGTTTTACAGGAAAGTGGAAGGTTTACGTCCTACCTTTATCATCGGCTAAAAATTGACTAAGACTGACGATTATAAAGTAAACTGTATGACAAAAGTGATGATTGCAACTTTATAATTGTCAATATCCCATTTCTCAGCAGTAACATTCCATCTGCTCTTGCTAATGGCGGTCACATATCTCAGATACTACGTTTTCATCGTGCGTTTTACACTATATGGACATGTATAGGAGAGTTGTCTCATTGGCACTCCTATCACATCTTCTTATATCTATGTATAACAGGTTTATATTATAGGTTTGTGCTCCTTAAACAAACACTTTTCATACAGAGAAATGAGGAAAAACGGATCAAACTGAAACTTTCTGATTTTTAAGGTCATCATCACGAATTAGTTAAACGATACAATATACTGGTGTTACGACTCATTAGCGATATCTTGTTGGTGATTTAGATCTTTAGATACCATTACAGTTTTTTGATGAGTAATTTTATCGATTTTGCCCTGTTCCTGATTAAACAGTTTTGACTGATTACGAATTCGCATGGCGGGTGATGCATGTATAGCAACAGTCCTTTACCGTATCGACACAGCATGTCTTGTTATCTTGATTTGTTTGGGGTTTTTTTCAAAGTCGATTTACGAGATATTAACATCGTTTAACTATTGTCATCTTATTTCAAAGCTGTTCAGAAACGAAGGAAACATTAACAGAGAACAGTCTTTACGATACAAAGGGGCAATCCATACGTAGAAATAAACACAGAGAAAACTAAAAATGAAACAAAACACTGTACAGAAATAAAGGCGACAGTAGTATTCCGCTGTTCAATAGTCATAAATCAGAGAAAATGAAATATTGTGAGAACACCTTCGAAACCGCAAATTCCGCTCCCTTCTAGCAACCCTCGTTTTGCTTATGACTATAAAACCAAGAGTTTCAAAGGTTCAAGTCTTAAGCATCCCTTCAAATGTTTTGCGGAAACCATCATGAGTTGGTTGACCGTTATTGAATATTTGTTTCACAGATAGCGAAAGATATGTTCTAAACGTCGTGACCACAATCCCGTCCACTTTTTCCCACCGAATGTGACCTATTTCAGAGGACACTTTGGTGCAATTAGGAACAAGGTATTTAATCTACGTTATGGGTATTTGAGGTGCATATGGGTTCAATAGGAAAAGGAGGCGAAAGATATCAAAGGGACATTCAAACACATGAGTCGAAAATAAAAAAAGCTGACAACACCGTGGCTAAAAAAAGAAAAAGAACCAACAGACAAACAAAAGTACACAAAACTCAACATAGAAAAATAAAGACCGAACAAAACGAATCCTGCTCGACATCTGACACCCGTTGTGTTACTCATATAAAATATTTTGATACGTAATATCGAGTGATAAAACATCACGCAATTGCTGATTAGTAATGAACCTTTATCTAATCATAAGACATCAACAAATTCATAAACCATCGGTTGTGTAAATTTTCTAACCCTAAAACATAACCTAAGGAGACATTTTGAAATTGAAAAAAAAAAATTCATGACGGATTATAGACAAGACTATTACCGGTATAATCACCACATACATTCATAAAAATAAAAAAAGCTAAAAAAACAACACTTAAAACTAAAGCAAGAGCAACACGACCCACTTTGAAACAAAATCTACAGGTGATATCAGGTAGGTATATATTTCAAATCTCCCATGGTTCGTCTCTCATCATTATTCTTGTTGTGACTTTGATCGTCATATGACAACATGTTCGTGCAATCTGTCTTTGTCCTAAACAATTATATAACTTCCTCCATGTGATTCATTAAAAGGTAGGATATATATCGTACAGTAATGTGTATTTTGTATCTTTTACATTTCATAATTAAATCAGTTGATTGATTTAATGGATATAGGAAAATGTGGTATGAGTGCCAATGACACAACTTTCGATCCAAGCTACAATTTATAAAAGTAAACCATTATAGGTCAAGGTACGGCCTTCAACACGGAGCATTGGCTCCTCACACCGAACAGCAAGCTATAAAGGGCCCCAAAAAATTACTAGTGTAAAACTATTCAAACGGAAAAACCAACGGTCTAATCTATATAAAAACGAGAAACGAGAAACACGTATGTACTACATAAACAGACGACAACTACTGTAATCAGATTCCTGACTTAGGACAGGTGCAAACATTTGCAGCGGGATTAAACGTTTTAATGGTACCAAACCTTCTCCCTTTTCTGAAACAATAGTATAACATCACAACATAGAAACACTCACTATAAAATATCAATTGGAAGGCTTAACTCAATCAAAAAACGTAAATTAACACACAATGAACGAATAAATTTCACCTGTGACACCTGAATGCAAATACACAGTTAATAAAAAAGTACAAGGAATAATTAATTAAAGTCAAAAGTAAATAGACAGGCTTAAACAAAGTTAAAGTATGATATCACTGTGAAATGTCAAACAATTTTTAGAAAATCATTACTTTTGAAGAAACCTGCGTCATATTATACACAGGTAAATGAAAATAATTTTGTTGTTAAGTATACTTCTTCTTCTGTGTGTATAAAATCTTCCGTTTAGGGATACCAAGAAATTTCTTTAATATCAATAAAACTAATCTAACACTTGGTACATATGGGGTGAATATTAACAATAAATCTATACAATTAGTGCTAGATAAACTTCCTGTACAGGTCCAAGAACAGCATATAAGGAAAAATGAAATAATTTTGATGTTCACAGTACGAAGAAGTGAAAATTTGTAGTAATACCAAATAATCAAAGCTGGTATATAGACAAGATCCATGTTAACATTAAATAACAAAAAAGCATTACAAATAGTAGCAACAGGTCAAATTAAAAAGAAAGTGCGATTTCAGAGTACTCGCAGTTACTGACAGCTAGTTAAAAGCCAAAACAATTAATAATAAAAAATCATGCATCAGAGACTAAAATCAACTAAAATACATTTAGGGATTTAGTATTTTAACGTCATGAACAGTCAAAGAAGACATGACTTGTGCAATGCCAAAAATAAATGTATCGACAGGTAGTAGGATAGTTAGGAGTGACTTCTTTATAGATAAAAATGCACGTGTGTGTGTGTCTATACATCCCGTTTGAAAAGAAAATACAAATTTAGTTATGTTTTAATATGCTAATGACAAAATCGATATAAGTGCCAATGTAAACTATATTTAGAGATCGAATTACAACATTGGTACGATAACCCTTACTAATAAGTTTGTTTAAAGGTTCGATGAGTTTACACGGATCACATAATGATTTCCGCGGTTTAAGTACAATATTACCATAAAATTTAGGATGTGAAATAACATTTTTATTAAGTTTTCTACAGGTACAGCCAAATATACTAAATAAATCTTTGTATCTATGAAAGAATTTAGTAAAAGTTTTAAGTAATTTATGGTAACGAAATTCCTGACTTAATAATTTACTAGTGATGCATTGATTACGTTCGTTAAAATCTATGACATCACTACACATACGGGCATACTGAACGAGTTGGGATATATAAACACCGTATGATGGAGCCAAAGGCACATCGCCGTCTAAAAAAGGAAAATTAACAATAGGGAATGAAAAATCGTCTCTTTTGTCGTAAATTTTAGTATGGAGTTTCCCTTTAGAAATTGAAATGTCTAAATCTAGAAAACGACAACTGTTGCTGTTTATGTTAGATTTAGTTAGTGTAAGTTCTTTTGGGTAAATTTCGGTAGTATATTTAGAGAACTCTGGATTATTTAACGAAAAAATACCATCCAGATAACGATAGGTATTGTTGAATGTATCAACCAAATGTAACAATGATGTGTCTCTACTGAGTTTGGTCATAAACTGAGATTCATAGCAATACAGGAATAAATCTGCTATTAAAGGGGCGCAGTTATTGCCCATAGGTATACCTACTACCTGACGATACACTTTATCGCCGAAACGTACATATATGTTATCTAGGAGAAAATTTAAAGCTTCAATCATATCCTCACATTTCCAGTAAGTGTATCTAGCATACTTTCCTTTTTCGTCACAGAAAAAGGCTTTAAACAAGTTACAGCAAATAAATTTACTATGAGATTTTTCAAAAGACCATTTTATTAAATATGAATTTTTGTTTCTTTATTAGATTGTGTGGAAGTGTAGTGTAGAGAGTAGAAAAATCATAACTGTCAGCAGAACCAAAAGGACCATCAAAACCATGTATTTTATCTAAAACTTCTAAAGAATTTTTAACACCCCAAAAATAATTAATACCATTATTTCATAAGCTTTTTTACAAAAGTTAATAACCAGTTCTTTGATAGTAGTAAGGGAGGTAGTAAGAAGCACTGATATATTAATAGTAGAACACTTACTAGATGCGGAAATGAAACGGAATTTAAATGGGTTTTTTTTGTGTCATTTCGGTAACCAGTACATGGTAGGGACTTTCAAATGTTCGGAAGAGGCTTTAAGCTGGGTAGGGGCAGTGATATGCTTGTTAACGATTTGACTCTCAGTGATGCGTACGGACCTGAATGTAGAGGAATTGATAATTTCGTTTTAAAGAACTTCCGTGTAGTATATGCGTCAGACCACCACTACATTATTGGCTGCCTTGTCGGTACGAACACAAACCGCTCTGCGAGTACTTGGAGTTTATTTTTTATTCTAGAAATGGGAATATCAAGGACCCTATTATTAATTTCAGAATTGTTTTCAAAATGAGATATTCGAATATAAACAGTATTCATAATTTTATTCAAATAACTGTCTAGAGATTTTTCATCCGATTTTTCACGTTTGTACCAATTTTAATAGTAGGCAGACAGAGCGTCTTTAATGACCTGACGACACTGTTTCCAATCTATTATAGATGGAGGACGGTATTTCGGTCCTTTCTTTTAGCTTATTTTCAGATAACTGTCCTCTTCACCCATTGCAGTTGAGGTTAGTATTTCGAGTCCTTGAGGTAATGATTTCTATTGGCTGCTTTCGCAAATGACTGCATTCAATCAAATAGCTCATTTAAGATTATCACGTGTAAATGTTTAAAAAATATATATACGAAATTTGTTAAATTGAATACAGTCATGTGTTCATCTCCGGAAACAAGATCGTACATGTGCTGTCATTGGTCAACATATGATGGAGTCGGAGAGGTGTGACTTCTATCATTCCCTAGATGGCCCAACGATGCATACACACATTTTGTCTTTATCTGCGAAGCTTGCAGATGAGTGGACCTGATCTTAACCATTGACTAGCAAAAATGTGACGACCCAGCTATAGAACGTTCCTATAAGGAATTGTGTGCAGTTCAGGTATCCAGTATAAAGACGAGAGATTTTAATTGTCTGTTTCATGTTATTCACAAGTGAGAGACGGATGGATTTGTGATTTTCTGTAATTTCCTCTTTTGTGAATTATGTAAAGTGGGATTCGAAGTGTGCTGTGATTTCGAAGTTCTTTAGTGATGCATTCGAAATAATGATTTGAAACCCATGTGCTCATTGAACATTGTTTAACGTAGAATTCGAATGCGTTTCTATTCGGATGACGGAGCAGCCTAATCCTGTTCTTGGCAGATCATAAACAGCATCCAGTTGTAACATGAAGTTCTTTTTTCCACTCGATAGACTGGGAAATTCAATTTATTTTGGGCCATTGGTTTATAACTCTCAAAATTGTTCATTGTTTCCTATTCCAATATTTAAAAATATACCGATTTGGTTTGAAGTATCTAAAGAAATTTTATAACAAATGGGATATATCACACCTTTATTGTTATGGTGATGTTTTCATAAGGGTCACTAATTAAGATGCGTTCCATATAAAATGATTGGTTTGCCTTAAATAAAAATCCGTTATTCAAAGGTAATAAGTTAGCATTGTAGTACGATTTTTTAAATAGTCTTTATTGATCTCAATTTCAATAGTTTGAAAAATAACAAAACATGTACTTGTTATCCAGCTATTTACAGTTATTATACGATATATGATTTGCTACTGACCCCTATCGGATCCATAAAGAGTAAGAAAAGTTCATTGAAAATTTATTGAACACACAACTTTTTCTGCCAATATTTGTCAAAAAACAATGTAATACAAATACAATAACACTTAATGGTAGACATGACGTCATGATACCCCTATGGAATCTACAGAAGCCCTACGAATCCATATATGCGTATCACGTGACGGTATTAAACCAATCACATCGTCACTTTTTATCCGAGTAGCTATAATGTCATTTCTCTAATTCTTACACGATTTATCCTTTTCCTGACCTGTTGATTATTTTTATTTTGATCTCAGTTCTTCATTGGTCAAATTTCGATTATGACGTCAAATGTTTTTGCTTTCCCCTACATAGTCTACTGTGACGTAATGAAAAAGGCGACCATGCCTGATGACGACACAAAGAAAGAACACATCTTTTTGCAGATCATTCGAAAGGAAAGATCGAATTTGTCTGTCTATCGTTTAAAAATCAATAAAGAAACATATAACATATTCCACCATCAAATATTGTGCAATACGATATTTATCCACTCTCGACGGTTAAATTTTAAATATTTAAAACACTCGGCGAGCCTCGCGATTTAAATTTTAAAATTTAATTGTCTCGAGTGGATAAATATTGTATCACACTCGGTACAGTGGTAGAATCTATATATATCCTTTCGATACTTATATTCCAGCATTAAATAAGGGCATGCTTTTCTTAGAATGCTTATGACGTCTTTACACTATATCCATAGAAGGTTTACTGGTTGACCTTTAAATCTGAATAAATACGGTTTATCTATAATTGGAATTGGATTGGCGTGTTAACAATCTCATGAATCTTGATCTTCGACGTATACATTTTGATTGGCCCTTGATTTTTTTTTACAAAGAACAAGAACCGTCTGAATTTTTGCTATTTGTGTTTGTGCTCAGCATAGATCAAATAAGTCGATATAGAAAAGAAGATGTGGTATGATTGCCAATGAGACAACACTCCAACTCGAGCCCTTTCCAATTGATTTTTACAGTTTACGAAAATCTGTTTGGTTCGCCATGGTCCAAAGTTATGGAGAGGGTTTACCGCTAGCAAGAAGATGAAACCCCATCAAATTTCGTATTTGTTCGTCTCAATCCAGGAACCGTTATGATGTAATTGTTCTTGATTACTGTATTTGCTTTCCATTCAATCACGTTATATAGATTTTGCCTTTGTTTTTCTATTTTCTTTCGAACTCTTTTACATTTTGACAAACACATGAAGAGACATGAAGATATATTTCGGGGCCCTGTATATCCGACTATACGGTATGTTTTGTTCTCATTGTTGAAGGCCGTACAGTTGCCTATAATTGCTTACATCCATACCTTATTCAATTTTGGTAATAAGTTGTCTCATTGGCAATCATACCTCATCTCCTTATTTCTAAATATGACCAAAAGGGGCCTGAATATAAACTTTACTATACGATTTGATTTGCTCGTTGTTGAATGCCGTACAATGATCTCTATTCGTTAAGTCTTTGTTTCTTTGGTTTTAATGAAATTTGTATTATAGGTAATCATACCATATTTTCTCATCCATATAATATGTCATTCATGCATTGTTGCAAATAGCAGAAAACCAAACAGCGAATCTAACCGAAAAAAATATCTGCGTTGACAAAATATCAGATTGTATTCATTTTCATGTTTACCTTTCGGATATAGCGTGCATATGGATTTGTGTATCTCTATAAATGAGAGCAAATTACAATCTATGTTTCATTGTCAAATTTTACAAAACTTCCATATATTCATGTACTATTTGATACCCATCTTCAGATTCCTCCTTATCAATTTCCTCGTATTCGTTCCGTTGGTCTGTGACATGTTCGTCATTTTGAATACTTTCAATTTCTTCATAATTTGAAATTGTTTCCGGAATATCGTATTGATGGGCGTTTATACCTGCTGCTTGTACTGCATTAAATCTAAATATATATTAACATGATTAACTTGATGAAACACTCTGACAAGTTGCTACATTGTAATTGAATCACAACAAATGCATGGCTCAAACTTACCAGGACTTAAAAAAGTGAAAAGACTCTGAAAAATGAAAAACAATATTGCCAAAAAAAGACATCAAATATCTTTTCAAAAAAAATTCTTATGACACCCATTCAATAAATACTTTTAAATTGTTTTCCTCCAACCTAATTATTGAAATTTTAATGTACGGAACAAACTATTATATGAATCTGTATATTACGAATTTTCTTTCTGTTATATCCGCTTACCATACATGATTAGTCTACGAGAATAACCTTTTAACCTTATAATTTGCAGATCATTGTCTAGCTAAGAATCAGCTAGCCATACAACCAGGTTCAACCCACCATGTTTTCTTAAAACGTGTTGTACCAAGTCAGGAGTATGGCACTTGTTATCATATAGTCCGTTTCTATGTATGTTGGCCTTTGTTTTTGATGCAGTTCGATGTTTTCGTTGTTTTCCTCTTATAGTTGATTTGTTTCCATCGGTTTTAGTTTAGTTTAGTTTTTCCGAATATTTTTAATGAAATGTCGGTACAAGAAACCTTATTTTAGATGAATTGATAGATGTTGGTGCCGATAATTTCCTTCATACTGTTGGTTTATTAATGTCGTGAGTGAATATTTTCGTGGATAAAGGAAAAATATATTGTTGTGGATACTTATTGGTTTGACGTTTGCATACGAGCCCACCGAAAATTTGTAATTTGTTTAATATTTGAATTCTTAGTTCATATTTACCAATGAAATCCTAGAAACCTAATACCTGACGAATAACATGAATAATGATGAAACCATATTAAATGCAATCAAATCGAAAGTGATTTTCTGTTATAATTTTTAAATCAAAACTAATAATGTATGTTTACCGGACTTGATGTCTTACTAGATTATACCACTAACCAAAACCTAGTTTTTATTCAACTCTTCCTATTGATAGTTTATTTTCCATACACAAGAAGTATTCAAATCAATGATCAATGGTATTCCAGACCTGACAGCAGTAGATTTATGTTATTTGAGCATATAGTCACAAAATATTGATATGGCATATTACCTTTGGAGTAAACCTCCTATAAATATTAGACAGCTTTTAGCTTGAAACATGAATATGCGTTGCTATATGTTTCAAAATACAACTAAACAAACTACATTTCACAATTTCTGTTATTTGCGTAACTAAATGTTGAATCTATATTGATATGTTTTAATTTATTTAAACTGATGATAGATATGCAGAACGATACTTACATGGTTTCTGAATATATTGTTTCGCTGCCAACTGTAAGAACATACATGTATATAATATATATATGGATTCTTTCATTTCGAATAGGATATACATTTATTTACATTTCATTTTTATGTCGGTTTTAATTTCATATATTAAATATACGCTTGCAATGTCGATTCAATTTTCTCTGGTAAAAATTCCCGATTTGGTATATAATATTGGAATACTACAGAAGGTCAATTGTACCTCTCCCATCCTAAAGTTAAACCAGTGTTAAAGAGATGCGTCACTTCAGTCGTGATTGGTGTGTTAATACGCAGTCACATTCTGTTATAGTTGGATCTTAAAGGAATGCCTTTAGAAGGGATAGTGTCCCATGACCTGCTCGTTAAAGAAGCCCTTCGAATCTAACCCTAGGTAGGATTTGTAATACCAAATGCATATCCCTTTCAAACATGTTTTCATCTAGTAGTAGTCGGAATTCCTTAGACTAAATTCCCAATATACCCTCTGTGCAAAACACGTATATTTGAGTTTTTGGTTACTTTTTCTTGTCTTCAATGTGAATAAATTATTCCCCACTGAACGTTAAGCAAACAACAATCCAAAATCGGATTTATATAGATTTCACTTTTTCGATTCGTATCTATTTGTTTCGACAGTATCTATACCAAAAAACTCATATCTGTACCTAACTTTTCAGAACAGTACATCGTGATACACAAATAAATGCAGTAGACACTTTTATCTAAAAAAAAAAACATTTTGAAAATGATTTTTTCAGCTTGTGAAATCATGTTTGAACATTTTCTACTCACTCAGGTTTTACAACAGAGGGTCTAGAAAGGTGGATTGAGATATTTGTTGTGCACTAAAATCTTACTTTACCCCAACATAATATGAACATGTGCAAAGGTAGACTATCTGGTCCTTGTGTTAGTTGTTATTTGTCTTTGTTTGTATGTCTGAGGATGCAGTGTTAGCGGTTTGTTTAGTCTTTTGGTATGTCCATTATGTTTTGTGATTCCTTTTACGTGTATCTTTTTATGTACTTGTGTTATTTAACAATATATAGAATATCATAAAGGCTTACCTCTTCTATAATTGTTGAATAAACTTGCAAAAACAGAAGATATAAGAATCAATATAATAGTTCCAGTCAAAAACCATAAGATGTCCTTAAGATAGAATTCCGAATCGGATACTGATACTGAAATACAATAATCTTTCGTTATAAATAAATGTGCATTATCATAATGTATATGCATGTCAAGATATGATGCAGACTTCTCTATATTATGGTACCGTTTGTAAAATTCAATATGACAGATGTGTTCATATTTGTCATCATACATGTAGGCAGAATAATTAAGTATAATGACAACATCTAAATAGCTAAAATGAAAACGTTAACGTCTCGTAATTCCTAATGTATATTCAGTTTTTTTTTTCTTGCAGAGAGATTTTTCTTCTTTCTTTTAACTCTTTCATACATTTTTTTTTTTACTGACTTGGTAAATCACAGATTTAATGAAACGTTCTACACTGTAATAAGACCTTTGAATCGGTCACTTTTATATGCGTTTCCGACGCATTAAATTGTTTAAAGTGCTGGTTTTTTTTATATAAGAGACACTAAACCGTACCAAGTCAGGAATATGACAGTTGTTATCCATTCATTTGACGTATTTGAGCTTTTGATTTTGCAATTTGATTACAGGCTTTCCGTTTTGAATTTTCCTCAGACTTCGGTATTTTTGTAATTTTACTTTTCACATCAGATAACTCTTCCAAGTTCCCTCATATTTTTTTTAATTATATAACTGATTTACCTTCCTCTCCTACAACAAAATGTTCAGACGCATTTCCAATCTCATTTTGCACTAAAATACAAAACGTTTTTCGAACATATAAAAAGTTTTTTAATGTAAGATTTGCTGAGAATCCAATTGTTTTGATGGGTTTCCCATGTAGTTTTCTTTCCACCAAAGTCTTTGAAAATGCCAGCATATGTCTTGTAGAATTTTTTATTTGAACATTTCCAATAAACCAAGATACGTTAATTGGATGCGGATATGCATAAAAATTTACCGACAATGTCAATAAAGGCTCCTTGTATATGTTTTTATCTGTAACTATTGGTAGTCCTGAAATGTACAGAATATTCTAATTAAGGGGACCAAATGAACAAACATTCAATTAAGTTTAGAAAAAATAAACATACAAACAGACCTGAATTGACTGCAAGCGATATGTCTGAACAATACCAAATAAACATCAGTGGATAAACTGAAAAAGTTATTGTTCAGTCTTTTAAGAGCTGTTCATATGAAGATGACCATTTCAGGTCAAAGTTGATTTACTAGAGGAATAAGTTTTTGTTTGAAATCCACAGTAACTTGAAAGCTAGTATCATTCGAAATAAACGAGTTTCTGTCTAAGTAATGGAAGCATTCCAGAACGCTACATGTGAAAATGGTCTAGGTAAACGGTACCTGAAAATACAGTTTTAGAAATTATGGTCAAATCATTGCATAAACAATATCCTTTCTAAATCACTCATAGTATAATAGCAACCATTATGAATAAATAAAAACATATATTTTTGTTACTCGTACATCGAATAACAGCCCTAAAATGTTGACCTCCCTGACTTGAGTTAGGTATACAAACTGGCAGTCTGAGTATATGCAAATGAAAACCCACTGATAGAGATGAACATATATCAATTAATGCTACGGTTAAACTTTTGTTACACTCTGAACCGTATTTCAGTTGAAATAACTATACTTGGTTCAAAAATCAATATGTAAATTTAACAACCTTTGATTACAATGTTGCTTGAAACGTTATCTGAAAGATCAACATTTTCTATCCTTGTCCATGCGCTACATATATAGTCTCCTTCGTCTTCATAGTTGCATTTATCCAAGTATAAAATTGATGTATTCGCAGTTCTTTCGCCTTTTAGATACCTTATAACATATCCATCATATGAATGCTCCCAGAGTCTAAAGTGTAACACTGGTAATTCTCCACTTGCATTGCATGACAATTTAATGTCGGCTGACTGACTGCACATAGCCGTGCTCATTAATTCAAGAATAGGCGATTCTGAAAATAAACAATACCCCTATCTTTAAATCCATCTTCTTGTCGGTAACAAAAATATATAATGGTCAGATATAACACACGCACTCGTGTATATAGTATATATCGAACCCATGCTTCTGTGATAGCCTGCATTGTGTTCAGCGCTCAGGACCATTATGTCAATAAGCTTTCTTGTTTAAAGCAAACTTTGATCACTCGACTAGAGAAATCCATATATATTTTAGTAGTCAGTAATCAGTATTTTTGTGTTGACATGAACAATCATTGATATGGTCATAATTATAAATTAACAGTTAACAACTCTTTCATTTTTTCGAAATACTAAGGATTTACTACCCCAGGAAAAGATTAACTACTCTCTATTTAGTAAAACCTTTTGGAATTTTGGGTCCTCAATACTCTTCAACGTTGTACCGAATTTTGGCCTTTTTAACATTATTGATTGGGGCACCTCTGATGATTCTTTTGTAGACGAAACGTGCGTCTGGCGTACAAAATTTTAAGTCTGCTATATATGACGAGTTCATTATATAATATTGGGCCGAGCGGTGTAAAGCTTTAGGGAAAGTAAATACGGGGTTGCAACGATGTCTCAGTAGTGTTGTTTACAATTTTTTGAATGCTTGTTTTATTTTTTTATTTTTTTTACATTTTCGTTGATTTTCCTAAATTGATATTTTGGGAGTTTTTCACTAATATATGCTTTTTATATTATCTAAAATAGCTTTCAAAACTGTCATTGGTACTCAAAAAAAAAATTGATCACGCGAAGTCGCATGTATATATTTTGGTATTCATTTGTCCGAATATTAAAAGGGCCGGAATTGTTGATTTATTGCTGTTGTTGGCTGATCGTTAATATTGTTTCCAACTTAGCTAGACCCAGGTTGATTTCTTTTCATAATTAATAGGTACTGGTCTTTTATTGAGGATCGAATTTTGGTCCAAAAATGTCTTGAAATATTTGGCTACAAAATTACATGACTGCTATAAATGGATATATTTATTTTCGAAAGCATGCATTAAAGATTAATTTGTATTAATGTACTTTTAATGTATGATATTTCTTCTGAAAACTTATTTCTACATGGCAACAGCTTAAACATTAAATTCTGACCTGTAACTTTGATCATCATACAGTCAGAAATTTCCAAAGAAGAATGAAATTCCACCTTGCATTCAATTGAAAATATTCCACCACTTTCAAAGCCTCCATGGTTTATTAGATATGTTTTTCCATCCGCAGAACACTGGCACTCATTGAGTCTACATGTGTAGTTAGCTGATGAATCGCAAGCGTTTTCACGTTTGGTCAATGTATTATATAGTTTATTATTCACGTAGAACCGCACCGATTTGGTGGTCATTGGTATATTGGAAACACATCTTAACCAGACTGGTACACCCGTCTTAATCAAGGTAGGCCCAGTAAGACGAAGATACACTGGAGACTCCTTATCTATTAATTTCAAAACAAATCAAAATAATATTAAGCAACTACAATATAAACTGTAATACTATTTTGCACTTCTTTTAAGGAATGTTCATTTGTCAATTGTATGAACTAATCACTGTTGAGTATTGAGTATCGATGAGAACGTGTTCTTAAAAATGTAAACTGGTGGTCACACGATATGAAAGTTGTTTTCACGTTCCTTTGGAGTGTTAACCAAAGAGGAATAACTGAAGCCTCCTTCATTATACTGTTAGCTAATTTACGTTTCCATACAAACACTATTATAATATTGGATCTACGCTTCATTTTAATGCAATGGATTACTCCGTAAGTGATTAAGATATAGTGCATTAGAAATAAATTTCGGGGACGATGCATATCGTAATACAATTGAGAAACTTTCATTGAACAAATTACGGACAAAGATGTACAAGCAGCATTGGATTAATAAACAAACATGACATTCTCTTTCTCTGATTATGATTTTGAACCATAACGTTGAAGAATTAAGACCGTCGTGACTGGTCAAAAACTCCTGATAAAAGGTTTTGTTATATATATATATATTTAGCCTAGCTGGTCGATTCGTCTTTGGCGCTGGGCACATTTCAGGCGAGGTTGCCACAATGGTACAGAAGTGGGGCTCAGATTTTGCTGAGGGAAGAACAAAAGTTTGGTAAATTTTCATGTCAACAGTTTTTTTAGGGCTAATTTCAGACGAAGTATAAATAGATTGTGGTATTGGCTCTGTATAACCTTTGGTTATCCGATGGAGAAAGTCTGTTGTGAAGTTGCCACATATTTAGACGTATATACAGAGCTTGTGTTTCCTGTAGGATTTCCTCGATAGAGAGTAATTGTTGCAAAAATATATCATTACCTATCTTATTGAGTATTGAAATATCAGCAAAAGCCGTTTCAACATTCGTTCCGTGGTGACAAGACCATTTTCCATTAACAGATTTATCTATGAGTCCTCTTAAGTCGAAAATTGTTTCTTTCCCTGCCAGCGTCTGGTGGATATTACCATTTCTGTTGTGGCTTATGCATGCTGGAAATGGATATGGTATAGAACAGTATCCTTGTTCCTGATTAAAAGGGTCTGTAAAGGATATTTTCGATCGTGTCTGGTTTGTTAGACATTTCAGCTTTAACGTTTCTCCGGTGAAATTCCATGTCATGCAAATATACCCATTACTTTGAAAAATATCTACAAATATGCATCGTTGTTAAAGGTATTAATTGTCATTTAATTTTTAAAAATTGTCATTCATTTTTAAAACTTAACGTAATATATTCTCATTTTATTATTACCACAAGGACATATGTGTCATGCCGATAATACATTTTACCCAATTACCACTTCAAATGCGCCAAATGTAATTGAATAAATAAAAGAAACTCAGTGCATACGGAACAAACATAAGATGATCTGTACATTTTATTGTGTATATCTAAATCAAAATAGAAATTCAAGCAAATTTTTAAGCAAAAATAGTCTTTTGTATAACGTGTATTTTTTTTACACTGCTATACCTTGGACAGGACGATAATGGCGGCAACTTATGGGACGTAAAAAGTTCTATCAAACATTTTGTACGAAATGAGAAATTTGTTTGTGTGGTTTGGTAGTGAAATTTGCAAGAATGCATTACTAACCTATAATACTATAAGATCTTCCAAGGTTTTATTGTCTCTATATGCATTAAATACTTATAAAATATACAATTTATTGATACAACCATATTTATAAACAAACAAAATGTCCGACGCAAATGGATCGGAAAGTCATACTTCAGAGTCTTGAAGTCTTCCTGGTGCTAGTAAGAGAGGGAGAAGTTCCTCGCTTAAACGTCAACTATTTTCAACATCAGAATACCAAATGAAACCCCCATCAACCCGTCAAAGATCTTTATCTGTAAACCGTCAATCCAACGTACAGTCGAGTGGTCCCCATCCAATTCGAGTAAAATTCAAAACTCATTGTGAAACCTTTAATATGGCACAACTAGTCCAAACAACTTTATTGAAACCTGATGTATTTCAATCGATCATCAGTGAAATGAAGTCAGAGCTTGTATCAGAACTAAAAACATCATTAAAGTCAGCAATTACTGAAGCCATGCTATTAAACCACTTAATAACCTCATAAACCAACAGCAACTGAAAATTACAACTTTAGAAACTGAAATGCTCAATTGAAACAACATGTTGTTACAACAATTACTGATCTTGATGGAAAATATAAGAAATTTATAAATTTGGCAAATGCAATTTCTATCTGCATGGCATCGCAGAACGTCACTTAGATTTCACAACATTCCTTTGGCTTAAGAAGACCACCAAAAATCCGACGACATAATAGTTGATATTCCCAACCAAAAACTGGGCATTTCACCACCTCCCTGTGTCAATGACATAAACAGATCTCACATCATTAGCCAAATTGAAGATGGAAGGGGACAACTCATTTATAGGTTCCGAAATTGGAAGATAAAAACTCCATTTATATGTCAAAAAAGAAACTTAAGAACAATTCGGCTCACATATTTATAACACATCATCTTACATGAGACAGACAGGGGCTCATCAAAAGGCTTGACCAAATTAAAAGAAACAATAAGATTCACTCTTTTTGGACTTTTGAAGGTAGAATATTTACAAAGAAGAAATCCGGCTCCGATAATATTCTTATCAAGTCCTTTCAAGTTGTTGACAATCTAAAGACTGAGTAACTTGTAAAATATGAAAACTACAATGACTGTTACCATTTCGTCTCGTTTGAATGAGTTCTAAAATAACCTCTTATTATCGTCATATAAATATTCAATTGTACACATATACACAATAAGACAAAATTATCCTTGTCAAGTATTATTTTATCTCTAAAATCATTAACAATAAAGTTACCTAACTTTAACGAAATAAATGAATACATTCCTCAATCATTAAGCCAAAAATACTTGTCACGTGTATATAAAATATATGTACCATATCGGAAAATATAAAATGTATGTGTACAAGCTTCAGAAACTGGACGAAAAGTGAGGCTCGCCGAGTTTTTCTCCTGTTTCGCAGCGAGTAAAAATTCTACGGTACACTTAATTCAGTATTCCGTAGAGAAACGATGTATCTAGGAAAAAGACACTTTTATTTAATTAAACTGTTCTTGAAATACAAATGTTTTGCGTCGGTATGCTATTATATATATCTTAATCTATTTCTATTGAAACCAATGTGAACATTTGTGATATTATTATTGATTATGCTAAGTAATGTTGTAGAAGTTAATCCTGGTCCTTCAGGTGGTATTTTTCCAAATTTTCACCTAAAAATTGGAAGGATGCGTAAAAATGTAAACAATGTTGAAAGTAATAGTAACGAAGCAGATGTGATTTGTTTAACATAATCTCATCTTTACGAAAATATAAAAACTGAAGATATTATCATTGAGGGTTATGATAGAGGTCATTATACAAAAGATCGCAATTATAGAAAAGATCGCAATAGCTCAAAAAAGGGGGGGGGGGTTGTAATTTACATCGGTAAATTTATTCAAGCCAAACCAACACCTGATTTGGATTTTGATATTATGAGACTAAATGGACAAAAACATGTAATAAACTAACCAACCAGATCTTGTGTCACACGCCAGTCCTTGCTATATCCTATTTTAGTATCAGATTTATGTCATGTCTATGATTCCCTTGTTATACAAATAGATCGTACGTACAGTGATCATGATGGAACTGTCATATTCTTGAATGATCTCACCAGGTCAAAAAATAATACTACTCATAAAAGGATGATTTTGGACTATCAAAATGTCGATTTAACGAGGTCATTGCTACTTTTGATTGGGAATCGATCATTAATGCTGAAAATAGTATGGATCAAAATTGTAATAAATTTACAAATGAAGACCAAATGATAAACTCTGGTTGAATTCTGACCTACGGAGAGAAATACGAAAACGTGATAGACTACACAAACAAGCTCGTAGATCCAATAGCATTCCTGATTTGAATAAGTATAAAAAGTAAAGAAATCATGTGAATAAATTAAAAACGATATACAAAAGACCAATTTTACTTAAACGATAATAGTTTGTTGGAGGAATTCCCATGTGGCAATTCTAAATGGTATTGTTCCGTAATGAAAAAAAATGGTAAAGACATCTGAAAATTCTACTCATATCCATGATATCACTTAATTAAAAAATTAAAATGACGAATTAGTCACTGAAAACTGGGATAAAGCATGCCTTTTGAATAAATTTTTTGTTCCATATCTACTATAGATGATAATTCAGTTAATGACTCAATTAGTCATCAAATGTTAAAAAAAGACAAGTTATACCTGAAGTGTACCGTTATCATTGTTATTTAATTCGTCATTCGAAAAAAGCAGGGTTTCATAATCAGTGGATAATAGCTATTGTCATGCCGCTTTACAAAACCGGTGACAAATCACTGATTTCCAATTATATCCAATTATATTCCAATCTCTTTGTTATCATCAGTGGGCAATGTATTTGAAAGGTTTGTATTTAAAAATGTTTTTAATCACTTAATACCAAACAATTCCAGTTAGGTTTAATCAAGTTCATTCTACCGTTCACCAGCTTATAGAAATTAACTATATGATATGTATGTCACTTAATGACCGCTGTATAGCATCTCTTATATTATGTGATATCTCGAAAGCTTTTGATAAGGAATAGCATACTTTCTTTCTAATAAAGCTAAAGGCATAAGGTTTTGATGGAAAAACGTACAAATGGTTTGAAAACATTTCAAATAGAAAACAAAGCGTTTTTGTTTCAAGTTCACATTCGCCTTTAGATAATACTAATGCAGGAGTCCCTAACGACTCTGTATTAGGTGTCCTACTATTCCTTATTTATGTAAATGACATAGCTGATAATTTGATAAGTCTAACTCGATTGTTAGCTGATGATACATCCCTTTCTTATTCCAATAATAGCCCTAACACAATAGAGGACGTCTTAAACAGCAATCTAGACAAATATCAACATGGTCTAAAGATTTGCCAAATAATGTTTATCCTAATATGAAAGACAAAGGCTATGATGTTCTCATGTAACACTCTTCAAAAGATATTGATATTAGATTTTTTTCAAAATCAGGCAGTAGCATTTGTCTCCTGTCAACAGTGGCGCAGCTAGGCAATTTTCAAGTGTTCTCCCGAAACTCGACGCTGTCTGCCCTCAGCAAGTTCAGGGCAGATGCCCTCCTCGTAGTTGGTTTGAGGGAGGCAAAGCTCCCAGATGCACACGCGTTATCGAGAAAGAGATATCATTTATGTCATTAAAACTCATCAATAGCAAAATACTTTAGAGTTTAATTTATTTTTATTTTTCTATGTTTAATCTATTTTATTGTGTTATTTGAGAGAAAAATATCCAAACCAGTTACTGTAAACTATGTCAAACAGGAAATGTGGGGTAAAATAAGATATCGACAAAAATCCAAAACTTTAGAGATAGTAAAAAAGCAAGTCTTCATTTTAATGTTGTCGTCCTATTAATTACTTTGACTTCATTAAACTTTCTCTCATTCTTATGCGCAAATTACATTATTGAACACATGAAATAATTATTTTTCCTAGATGGCGAGGTGTAATATAAAAATTCGTAAAGAGTGCCATGGAACCCTGTGTTTCGGCTGGGATTGCCGATGTCAGTGTAACAGAGTAATGTGGACTGTAAAAAGTGAATCCATTTGTCAGTCAAATACAGGATTTAAGAAAAAATCAAACTTTAGATGCTGTTTCTTGATCTTGAAGTTTTGCTTATTTCCAAGTTGCATAACAATGTCTGAAGGTTTACAAATTGATCATGTTAAAAAAATCAATCCCAGACCGTCTGTTAATTGCCAAAAAAAATAAGTCAGTAAAATTCTGAAAAATAGAAAAACAAAATTTTGCTTCAGACAGTATCGCATAATCACAAAAAAAGTTCTGCCAAATTTTTCATAAAATTCGATGAAGGTTTAACGAAGTAATTGATGTGAAACAAACATTAACCTCAGAATATATCTACAAAAAAAAGTTTTTTTATCAGCAAAATACGGAAAAATTTAAAATGTATTTTCATTATCCTGTGGATAGTGACTTTTGATCGTTAAAAAGCTTGTGTCCAACTTCCGTAAAATTTCTTAAAGTTTGGACAAAGTTATTGATGTCTGAAAAACATGAACCTTAGACTGTTTTTAAATTTTCTCTAAATACTGCCTTTTATTTGATCATAAACAGCTTCTGTTTAACTTCCGTAAAATTCCATGAAGGTTTGGCAAAGTTATTGATGTTTGAAAAAACTTAAACCACAGACTGAATCTAAATGTTGACGACGTCGACGCCCAGGAATGCAGTATCGGTGAGTCTCGTTTTCGAGATATACATGCCGAAGGCTCGACTGAAATGCAAACTACGTAACATATCGTTTCTCAGCAGATAATGAATTGCTTTAAACAATAGGAAAGTGAGTAGAATTCACAGAAGATTCAGACATTGACAGAAAATAAACAAATATATAATATGATATCATTTCAGTAAAAAGTAAATTTCGTCACTTTTATCTTCAATTGCATGTCATTGAAGAAAGAATTACAAGACTCGTGTGCTTTAAACCAGATCTTTTAATTTATTTAAATTAAATTATTTTTTCTTCTAAATCCATGTGTAAACATAACATAACAAACATAATAAATTGTGCAAGCACAAGATTAAATATTCTTAAAAAATTGGAATATGTATTGAATAAAAATTATCTTGCTCCAATAGACTTAACATCTATTAGACCAATTATGGAATATGCATGTGAGTTATTGGATGGTTGTACTCAACAAGATTCTGACAATTTAGAACATATTCAGTTGAAGGCAGGAAGAGTAGTACCTGGGATGCCCATGTATGCTTGTCGGGACACTATATGTTTCGAAACAGGCTGGCAATTGCTAGTGGACAGACGACCGTCAAGAAAGCTCGATATGTTATATTATATTCTTTACATAATGGGACTGCCCCTGATTATCTCTGCGATTTAATGCCCACTTGTTGTATCATGAGCACTTTAGTGACAATATCTTACATCTTAGAAAACTAGAAATAACAAGTAACATTTCTGATCATTATCAAGTTTGTGCCAATGTTAAATTTTGTTTCTCAATGAAACCTACGCAAGGTCTAAGAAGTAATGATGAATGAATTGTTCGTAAAAAAGAATGGAATAAAATTGACAAAGATTTGTACAAACTTGTAAGCTTTATCTGTTCAACTTGATAAGTGTGACTACAAAAATGATTGATCCGGTAGAGATTGATGAGGCAGTTACCAACATCAACACTGCAGTAACTGGGGCAGTAACAGCTATCGTACCACCACAGAAAGGAAAAAAAACGTAAACTAAAACTGAAATTAACAACCCACAATATTTATCTGGCAATTAATGCAAAGAAAAACGCCTTCTTTCTATGAATGGAAAACCAACGGCAGACCTGAAGAGCCGTCAAATCCTCTACTTGTAAATAAAATAAATACAACTTATGACCTTAGGAAACTTTGCGGAGTTAAAAATGTGAAACTTCGGTTAACAAATAGACAAAAACTCATCGATGCAAGAAGAATGGATAGTAAACTTTTCTTTCAGCTCATAAAAAAACAAAGAGGGAAATTAAATCGATTCATTGATGAATTTCAAGTAGGTGAAACCAGTTTTAAATGTGACCACAATATTCTAGAAGGTAGGAAAACCCATTTTGCTAATAAAGCAAAAGAATCAGATCCTTTAAACTTTGATCAAGACTATTTTGATTTGAATGACTCCGAATACATTCAAATTATTCAAATATGTCTAGATGTCTACAAACATGAAGAAGTAACTAATGGTGAATTCGAAAAAGCCCTACATAAATTAAATAGAAACAAGACAGCTGACATTTTGGTATAACTGCAGAATGCCTTTCTATCCGGAGGGACAAAACTTGATAGCACATTGCTTAAAGTCATCAATGCATCGTTTCAGCACTAATATATATCAAACAATTTGAAAACGTGTACTCTTACACAAATCTATAAAAATAAAGGAGACATTTCGAATTCAAAAAATAATAGAGGCATTACCATTACTGCTTCGTTATCGAAAAAAAAAATAGAAACCATACTTTCAGGATAAATCCCAGCATACTGGAAGATCAAATCCCTCTCCAGCGTGGATTTACTGAAAACACTGCTCCACTAATAGCATCCCTAAACATGAAGGAATTCAAAAGAGAAATTCAGGATTTAAAAAACCAACAATATAATGTAGTTCGACATACAAATCTAATTAGAAAACTCTATCATTTAGTTATTTCAGAACAATGCATTTTGATGATTGATAACCCGTACAGAGATGCTACTTCTAAAGTTAATTGGAAAGGAGATATATCTGATGCATTCAATATTGAGCAAGGTATAAGACAAAGAGGAACGCTAAGTGCTGATTTGTACAAAATTTATGTTAATCAACTTTTTAACAACTTCGTAGACTCTAAACGTGGTGGAAAGATCGGTTTGATAAGTTGCTGTGCCCCACCTGTGCAGACGACATAGTGTTAGTGGGAAATAACCCATTTGACGTACAAGTCTTTATAAATATGGCATATGACTACAGCCAACGTGAAGGATATCTGCTCCAACCAGAAAAAAGTGTGATTTTACAAGTTAAAACCAACAATGAAATAATATTTTCAAAAGATATTTGGTCAAGAAACAACAAACCAATGCCTATTGTGACCAAAACATCTCACATCAGTATACAAAAAGATACTACTGATTCAGCTGTAAGTACTATAAAGGAAAATCTTTTAAAATCCAGAATATCATTATATAGTCTGATGCATACAGGATTACAAGGAGAAAATGACCTAGACCCAGTGACCGCTATAAGTATGCTACAAACATTTGTTTTCCAATTATGTTTTATGGCTTAGAAATTTCACTGCCTACTGGACAAAATCTAGAATCACTGTCAAAACAATATAAAGAATAATTAAGCAAATCCTTTCTTTACCTGTCAATGTAGATGACCTAGAACTTTACGTAATATCTGGCTTACTACCTGCTGAAGCAGTCATACACAAAAAGGCACTTATTTTATTTGGAAATATATGCAGAGCTGGATACACCTCTACCGAATGGAAAATTGCAGAAAGATAACTAGGAATTAAAACCACTAAAAGTAACAGTTGGTTTTTGCTATAAAAGCCGTCTTCTTGAAATATGAAATTGGTGATCCGTACATGTACTTATTCGATACAACTATGTCCAAAACGCAATGGAAAATGGACAAATTTTAGTGAAACAGAAAGTCCGTAACTATTTGTCTAATCGGATAAAACAAGAAATTCCAATGTTCACATCTTTAGATTCCCTTGGTGGAATAAATACTGTCACCCAATTACAAGAATCTTGTGAGCCAATATAAGAGACATCTCTAGAATACCAGTCCGACTAAAAATCTTAACCGGAACGTTTATATTACAAACTAAAAGAGCTGTTTTCAACAAAACTACACCATATAGTACCTGCTTGATGTGTAAGAAGAATGAGGAAACCATGAGTCACTTCCTGTTGATATGTGAAGAACTACAGTGCATACGAAAACCACTCATTTGTAGTATGCTGTTTACTAGGCATAAGCTAGACGCCGAACTTGACATTGCAACGATTCTAGTCAATCCGTATTTCTACTGCACACAGCTGAATTCCAAAGCTCTCATATCATACATTGATACAATTAGAATTGCTATGTAGAAGTTTGTGCTATAAGCTGCATGCGAGACGATATCAGCTGTTAGATATCACAAACAAGCCTAGAACTGTGAAATAACTTTCTTTGGTATGGACTGATGGTCAAATATCTAATTATGATTTTCGAAATAGTGACAATTATGTATTACCCATTTACAGACAAGATATAACCAGAAAATCATTTTTTTCCCATCTACCACTATTGATTGGAAAAGCATAAACCCCTACCTTTGGACTTCCCGAAATATAAATATATTCAAACAAAAGATGAAACCTAAATTAATACACCCACCCTCCAGTTTTAGTTGTGGTGTTAGAAAACTTAATATTATTCATACCATTTGAGAAAAATGTGCAGTTCTAATTACCGGTCGTTAGATTTTGGAGAAAAATAAGTAACCACACTGACTTAAACAATAGTCATTTTTAGAATTGCATATGCTAAATGATTGTGGTTTAAACTTGATGTATGAAACAACACCTGTCCACCTATTTTTTTGAAATCACAAACAAACACACACAATACGTACGTGTAATTTCGTAAAACATCCAACAAATAAACTGTAGATGGTTCATTACTTGTCAAATGTCATTCATAACATGTTAGAAAATATATTCTGGTGCCTTTCAGTATTTATTATTCTATATCATGCCTGTGTCCTGTTTATCAATAAATTTGTACAAGGAAATAACCGTATGCTTTTACTCAATTTTTGCTTTTTTATTTGAAATCGCACTCAAAAGTTAACCGTGTGAAATTTCCTGATTTTGTAAAATATTTTGTCTTTGTATCATGCTAATTATAGTAGAAATAAACCAAACAAGGTCATTGAGGATGGAGAAGAAATATGTTCATATAAGGTCGCATAGTTAGGGGTTGTTATTTGTTTTGTTCATTTGCATGTATAATGAATGCTATGGTTTATGAATACAATGTATTATGAATGCATAATCATCAGGAACCGACTATATTCCTACGTGAACCAACAGAACGGGTGTGCTTTTCTTAATTATTTTGCTTCCGAACTTTATGGACAGTAATTCGAACTCGCCTAAACAATTGCGAACAAAGGTATCGTTGACTCAATTGAAACTACTATACATAAAATTGAGAATGGAAATGAGGAATGTGTCAAAGAGACAACAACCCGACCATAGAACAGACAACAGCAGAAGGTCACCAACAGGTCTTCAATGCAGCGAGAAATTCCCGCACCCGGAGGCGTCCTTCAGCTGGCCCCTAAACAAATATGTATACTAGTTCAGTGATAATGAACGCCATACTAAACTCCAAATTGTACACAAGAAACTAAAATTAAAAATAACACAAGACTAACAAAGGCTAGAGGCTCCTGACTTGGGACAGGCGCAAAAATGAGGCGGGGTTAAACATGTTTATGAGATCTCAACCCTCCCCCTATACCTCTAGCCAATGTAGAAAAGTAAACGCATAACAATACGCACATTAAAATTCAGTTCAAGAGAAGTCCGAGTCTGATGTCAGAAGATGTAACCAAAGAAAATAAACAAAATGACAATAATACATAAATAACAACAGACTACTAGCAGTTAACTGACATGCCAGCTCCAGACTTCAATTAAACTGATTGAAAGATTATGTCTTCATCATATGAATATCAGGTACAATCCTTCCTGTTAGGGGTTTAGTATCATACCATCATAACATATATGAGAAGAACATAACCCGTGTCATGCCAACAACTTGTTTTTACGTATGTACAGTTTCGATAGGAGTTCCAAACAGAACAGCACTCTCTAACATAGAGCTCTTGAAATCCTTAATTTATGGCGCAAATCCAAATTTTCATTGGTTTGCGATATTCAAAAATAAGAAAAGGTTTACCCCGCCTATTTCCAAGGGTACACAAATAATATAAACTCCAGAATGTTATTTTTTGAAGGGGGAGGGGGGGATGGTATCTTTTAAAGTAAACAATAACATAACTGAGATAATATATTTACTTTATTCTTTAGATATAAAATCACTAATATGGTCTGGTCAAAAAGAATATACATGTGTACATTTCAAGTTGTACATTTCAAGTTTGAACAAAATAGTTCCTAATCATTGCTGTAACTCTTTAAATAAATAAAATGTTTGGGTAGTTGGGTACCAACTGAAAGATTAAGATTTTGCGATCACTGTACAACCCTTATTGGAAGTTTCTATAATAATAAAAAATCTATGAAATTATTTTCTATTATTAGGAAGGTATATTTGCACTGTTGCTCAGATCTGAAGAAACTGTTTTTGTTCTACCAAACTTTCGTGAACCAGTGAGCTCTAATATACAATTAAAGGTATGCTTAATTTTTTCAGCACTAGTCAGGATATAAAAGGTTATATGGATGCTTGAAATTGCTGAATGTAACACTGGGGCTATGAATTATTCCTGTAAGGTCACGTTTGTATTTGTGAAGGAATGACAAGTGATCACACGTGAACATGCTGTTTATATATTGTTTTTGACAATTTCAAGGTGTTTTACAAAGATTTCGACTTTATTAGAAGTTGAACATTTTGATGGTAATTCGTTTCAAATATATTTTTGTACAGCTCTTTTTGGTCAAACCACAAACAATTATTTTATAAAATGTCCAACTAAAGAGTACAATGTCCCTAATTTATCTTATTTATTAGGGCCTCGGTTCCCGATTGGTCTAGGTAGTTCATTTACTGTATACAAGACTGTCAACACAGAGGTTGTGAGTTCCAACCCCACACGTGGCAGGTGCGTAAGACCTCAATCTTATTTGCCTAGGATTGCTAGTTATCCTGCCGAAGGTCGGTGGTTCTCTCCGGCTTCCCCACCAATAAAAACTAACCGCCACGATACAGCCAAAACGAATAGGACTGAAAGTGGCGTTAAACACCAACAATCTATCAATCCTTTTTTTTAATTAAATTTATTGTTCCTGGTGTTTTCTGTTCCTATTCAATTGTACAAAATTGTATGATTTTGTCTACATTGAATTTCAGTAGTTTTATTAATTTTCACTTAAAAATCAATTGTATTGTATATGCTAGATTGCTTTGGCAAAATTTATTTAATTTTAAATTAAAAAAAAAATTGTTTGATTGTTTATTAATTTCCGTTTCCTGGTAAAAAAAAATCAATATATATTTCATTGAATAACTATCTAGTTCCGAATGTACGCCGGAAGAACAATTTCCCATCAATTTATAATGACACATATCGTTCACTTTCGTTGAAGAGAGAGAGAGAGATTTTTTTTTATATTAAATACATAGTGGCATACGAAAAAGTATCCGCTGGTATCATCACTGTATTAAACGTCAATGTCGAATGAATTCATCTTTCAAAGGAGGTGCTATTATAGTTAGCTGAGTTTGAGATTTTTTGGAACGTTTGAATCTTATACTGTTTTTTTGTTATTTTAGATATCATATAAAATTAACTGTTGGCTTCATTAGCTGCTGAAAGTGGCTGCCAGCCTGAATCTGGTTCGAATAATTTGTCTAATTTGTCTAATGAATTTAGTAAATTATGACATCCGTTGTTTTGAACTTAATACACAGTTCTTCAAATTTTAATATTAAAGACTTGTAGTGTTAATTAGTGTGATATGTTTTATTAGGAAAATTTTCATTTTCATAAGTGCTTTATAATCATTTCACAAGCATTTTGGCATGGACTCCCCTTTTCGGTAATTTTTCTTTAATATTTCAATTTATTTTCCATCATTTTATGTGTACTTGATCTGCATTCATGCAATCTTACAATAGTTAACTTTCATGTGCGGCACCTCTGCTCATTATTTCTGGTATTACTCAAGTTGCTTAATATCTTCGAAGTGCTTTGTAGGACATAGTTTTTTTTATTCCTTTTGTCGTGTTTCTTTTGTCCAGTGTTGCCATCGGGATGCGACTTTTGGTTAACACCATTTCCTGCAGTTAAGGTTTTTTTTACCTATGAGAAATTGATCAATATTCAGTCCTGATCACTGGTAATGGAACAGATCAACCTAAGACTGAAGTGACAGTTCAACTTTTTCTACTTATCATGTTGATTGGCATTTTTGAAATTAAGATAAATTTCATATATGATCCAACTGATGATAACTGGCTATATGCATATATTTCCAATTAATGGAATATTTTTGAATTAATTTATACCTTTACCTGGAAACTGGATTTAGCATTAAACTTAACATTAATAAAATTGAGAATGGAAATGGGGAATGTGTCAAAGAGACAACAACCCAACCAAAGAGCAGAAAACAATCCAAGGCCACCAATGGACCTTCAACACAGCGAGATTATCCCGCACCCGGAGGTGGGCTTCAGCTGGCCCGTAAACAAAAATGTGTACTAGTTCAGTGAAAATGGACGTCACACTAAACTCCGAGACATATAAATGAACTAAAATAAAATGAAAAACCATACAAGACTAACAAAGGCCAGAGGCTCCTGACTTGGGACAAGCGCAAAAATGTGGTGGGTTAAAGATGTTTTGTGAAATCTCAACCCTCCCCCTGTACCTCTAATTATTTAACATGTTAAACCATGAAAGAAGGTCAGGATCAGGGGACCCCTGTCAGTAGCACATCTTAAAATTGTCTCTTACTGTAAACCAACTTATTTTAGCGACTTTCACAAGTAGAAAAATAATGTGAATTTAAATTGTATAAATATACCCCAAAAAATGAGAAGATCGCATTATAATCGCCGGGAAGTTGGCTCGAAAGAACTTTTAAAACCCGAAATAAAGTATTCTTCAAAATAAGTTGGTATACTGTATGCCAAATACTGTTGATCTATTACTCAAATTTACATGTAGATGAAAAACTACAGCTAATTTATAATGCAATCATGAAAACTTCATTATGATTAAAACAGTAGCCCATTGAACAATGTGAATGAGGCCAAGTAACTTATGATGTTATGTCAGATGGAAACTTTACAAGAATATATTAATGATGGTTATCTCAGAAGTTATTCTTTGGTTCATATATAAGTATCAGCCAAACAGGGAAAACGATTGTTAACTAAACACTAAAACAAAGAATCTGCAAAAACTAGATTATTTTCGATTAAGCCACTTTGTTTCTAATTTTAGAATTTTTGCGAAGGAAAACAACATCTAGGAAGAACAAATTTAACCCTGCCTATACAAATCAAATAGAACAAGCATGGTGCATTGTTTAAGATCTGAAAACTATATATATTATCTCTTCATAAACTCAATACACATGTATGTTGATTGCAAAATAAGTGTCGACAACAATAAAAATTCATAAAAGCTTATGTATACTTACATGTACATCAAAACCATGAAAAAAATGCTCTTTCAATAAGATTTCAGTCAGGATTCTACAGCATCAAAATAATCTCAACATAACGACCCCTTTTTTCAATCGTAAAAATGGAAGCATTGTAGGGATGACGCGCTGTCAATTCATCTCTTGATAACCAATAAATGTATCCATATAACATCATTGCGATCCTTATATGACAGTTCTATTTTCAAAATCACTAAAACAAATCTTATAAATTACTTCGTGGAAGGGCAGACTAAAAAAATCAGAGGTTGAAGAATAATTACCCTAAACAGTTTCTCGGATTAAAGTGCAAATCCGGACCGCATTTGTTTTTATGGTAGAGTCTTCAAACTTGACAAAAGTATACCTTTAGGGATCGTTAAAACAATGCAAAAACAATTTGTGATATAGCTCGCCTGGTTCGGCAATACGAGTGCAAACTACAAAAATTCAGGATTTTGTTTCTCCCTTCGGATTAATGTTGTCCTGTAGGATTTCTTTTTCTTCCTTAGGATACATTTTGTTCCGTAGGATTTGTTTTCTCCCTTGAAATTAATTTTTGTTTTCTTTTTTTTCCCTTAGGATAAATGTTTGATACATTTTGTTCCATAAGACTGTAAAATCATTTTTGTTGGAGTTTTATAAAATGTACGGCTTCGTTTGCACCAGTGTTTCCATATTTGATTGAAAATAAAACTCAAATTATTAATTTTGCACTTTAAACATTTAGAATACTGCTATGCTCGTCAATGAAAATAGTCTGTATTGCACTAGTCTTGTAAAAGTAAACGTTGTCGTCAATTCACGAATAGGTGAAGCCTATTTCTGATCAATAAACCATGAATGTCATAAACATTCCCTAGAAATTATTTTGATAATATTTGTAGTAAGAATATAATCACATTTGTTGATGCAGGATCGTGTCACTCTGTCAGCGTCTCGGTAGTACTAGCACGATCGAATAACGTGATAGAGATTTTGAATGACATGCCAGCTCCAGACCTCAATTAAACTGATTGAAAGTTTATGTCTTCATCATATACATATCAAGCACAATCCATCCCGTTAGGGGTTTAGCATCATACCATCATAAAATATATGAAAAAAAACATAACCCGTACCATGCCAACAACTGGTTTTAGAATAAAAGTGTTTATTTCCGATGCAAAGACACTATAAGTGAATCAATATTAAAGCCAAAATATGCCATCTTTAATGACCTGACAACAGTATCGTAACAATATCCCTTCTTAATGATATAAAAAAGAAGATGTGGTATGATTGCCAATGAGACAACTCTCCACAAGAGACCAAATGACACAGAACTTAACAAATATAGGCCACCGTACGGCCTTCAACCATGAGCAAAGCCAATACCGCACAGTCAGCTATAAAAGGCCTCGAAATTACAAATGTAGAACAATTCAAACGAGAAAACTAACGGCCCAATTTATGTACGAAAAACAAATATGTAACACATCAACAAACGACAATCACTGAATTACAGGCTCGGGACTTGGGACAGGCACATACATACAGAATATGGCGGGGTTAAACCTGTTAGCGGGATCCCAACCCTCCCCCTAACCTCGGACAGTGTTGTAACAGTACAACATAAGAACGAACTATAAAAATCTGTTGAAAAAGGCTTAACTCATCAGAGGGATACAAACAGAAATACTACACAGAGTGGATGTGGCCGAGTACTTGTATATCCCAACAACAAAAAGACACTAAGTACAGATCTGAGAGTACTTGCAGTTACTAACAGCTAGTTCAAAGCCACTAACAACTTAAAAAAGCATGCATCTAAGACTAAAGTATCAATCCGTACACATCCAACATCTAATGGATTTAGTGTAAAGACGTCATAAACAGTCAGAGAAAAACATGACCTTGTGCAATGGCAAGATACAGGTATCGACAGATTGTAGATCCATGAATGTGTATATGTATATATCAATAATATTTAGTTTGCTTTTAATTTACTGATAACAAAATCAATATTAATACCAATAAAAACAATATTCAATGATCTAATTACAGTGTTGAATTGGTAACCTTTTAGAATAAGTTTATTTAAAGGATCGATAAGTTTACAAGGATCGTTTCTAAATTTCTTGGCACGGTAAACAACATTTCCGTAAAAATGAGGATGTGTTATCCCGTTTGAAATAAGTTTTCTACAGGTACAACCAAACTTCAAAACCAAATCTTTATATCTATGGAAGAATTTAGTAAGGGTTTTAAGTAATTTGTGGTAACGAAATCCCTAGCTTAAGAATTCACCAGTAATACATAGATTACGTTCTTTAAAATCAAAAACGTCACGACAGACACGTGCATAGCGAACGAGTTGTGAACTATAAACACCGTAAGACGGTGCCAAAGGAACATCACCATCCAAAAGGGGAAAATTAACAATAGGAAACGAAAAATCGTCCCCTTTGTCGTTAATTTTAGTGTGGAGTTTCCCGTGTAAAACCGAAATATATAAATCTAGGAAAGGACAGTAATTGCCGTTTAAATTTTATTTATTTAAAGTAAGTTTCTTTGGGTAAATTTCGGCAGTATATTTAGAAAATTCTTGATTATTTAACGAAATAATATCATCAAGATAACGGTAAGTGTTGTTGAATTTATCAATTAAATGCAATTTAGACGGGTCTTCACTGAGTCTTGTCATAAACTGTGATTCATAACAGTACAAAAACAAGTCTGCTATTAAAGGGGTGCAATTAGTGCCCATTGGAATACCTACAACTTGTCGATAAACTTTGTTGCCGAAACGTACATAAATATTATTAAGGAGAAAATTAACAGCTTCAATCATCTCATCACACCTCCAGTAAGTATATCTAGCATATTTACCTTTCTCATTAGAGAAGAAGGCTTTAAATGAGTTGCAGCAAATATATTTGCATTCAGATTTACCAAACGACCATTTAATTAAACAGGAAAACTTTTGTTTGATAAGATTGTGTGGAAGTGTAGTGTAAAGAGTAGAAAAGTCAACACTGTCAACAGAATCAAAAGGACCATCAAAAGCACGTAATTTATCTAAAACATCCAAAGATTTTTTTACACGCCAAAAAAAGTTAATTCCACAATTTTCATATATTTTATTACAATAGTTTATGATAAGCTCTTTGGTAGTAGTTAAGGAACTTGTTAAAAGCAGTGAAAGATTAGCTATAGAACACTTACTAGAGGCCGAGATAAAACGATATGTTATTGGTTTTTTGTGTAGTTTGGGTAACCAATACATATATTCTGTATGTATGTGCCTGTCCCAAG